>NW_020952380.1:2175916-2203454 GCF_900497805.2 Vombatus ursinus
TGTGTGTGTGTGTGTGTGTGTGTGTGTGTGTGTGTGTGTTAAGGTACAGGAGCAGAAAAGGGAAGGACACATCTTTTTAAAGAGAAGAAGCACCTAACATAGACCAATGTGGGGCTGGTTGGTTCACTGCTCCGCTTGTCATTTCCCATTAACTGTTTCTGCTTTTCACAGTTTCTTCCGTTTCTTCCCTTCTTCAGAACCCTCAGGTTCCCTGAAAACTCCAAATTTTTTTCTCCTCACAAAGGCTCTCACAGCAACAGGACCCCAGCAGGACTCCAATAGCCATTTCTATCTCATTGGCCCTTTGTAATGAGGAGTGGGAACTGTGGGGGAGGAAGAGCTCTCTTTGCTTTACCTTTTAAAAAAGGAATTTAATTTATACTTAGAGGGAATGTGTCCCTATTTTCAGTATTTTTCTGTCTCTCTTTAGGACAAAAACCTCCCAGATTACCATGATTTTAGCCACCGTCCTTTACTTCAGGAGTTCTTAAAAGGTGGTTCATGCAATAGAATGCTGGTACTGGAGTCAGGAAGATCTGAATTCAAATGCTGTTTCAGATATGCTCTAGTTGCATGATGCCAGGCATGTCACTGTCACTTAACTTCTTATAACCTCAGTTAACTCATCTCTAAAATGGAGATACTAATATTACCTACCTCACAAACTTGTCATGGGGAACACATGAGATAACATATGAAAAGTGATTTTAAAATCTTAAGGCACCATATAAATCGTAGTTATTATCTTAACCTTTTTTTGCATTGTGTATCCTTTGGCAATCTCAAGACTGTGGATCCTTTCTCAGAATAATGTTTTTAAAATATAAGGGATTATAAAGGAAATAAATTATATTGTCTACATGTCTATGTGTCTACAAAAACATATATACAATCCCTGCTCTGCTTCTTAAACATTTTGTACTAGTTATGTAAAAACAGAAGATTGGTTGGTGCAGTATATAGTGTTGGACTTAGGGTATGGAAGAGCTGGGTAGGCTTCTGCCTCCGACACTTTATTAGCTGTGTGACCCAGGACAAGTCACCCAGTCTTAGTTTCTTTTTTTTTGTGAAAATAAGATTGTTAGACTCAATTATAACTCAAAGGTCCCTTCCAGCTCTTCCTCTATGATCTTAACATTCAAATATTCTTTTTTTCATTTCTGGTGACAGTCTCAGATAAGGTCCCTTTCCTTTCCATTTTCCCTAAGGTCTTTTCTCTTCTACCTCTTTCCCTCACTCTTTACTCCATCCCAATGTCTGGATGTCTTCCCTAGCTTAAGACATGTTCCCACACCCCAGGCACTTCACCAAAACAATGCTCACTGATGGGCTGCATCAATAAGCTGTAATAGGTTTGTCTGTCAAGTGTCCCAGAGAATTGCAGGAAATCCTTTGCATTTATATGCCCAGATTGGGGCCTCACTGCTCCACCATGCAACTGCAGAGTTCAGTTATACTGGCTTGGTCCCTTCACTCATTGTTCAAGAAGTCTTTGTTCCCATTCAGAGGTGTTTGTCTCTTTTCAAATGCCTAAGTTAGTTAGCTGAACATGGAGCTGATAATGAACAATGTGGGAAAACATTGCTGTAAGTTGTTTAAAAGTAGTACAGGGTGCTAACCTTTGCCTTTTAAAGCAAAGACTTTCTAAGGGAGGTATGATATAAAATGGGAGCCATTATTATAATTATAAATGCCTATGTTTTAAAAACTGGCATAAGTACATATTACAGAATTTTTTTAAAGTTAAACATAAATTGAATTCAATTTAAGTCAGGCCAACTTTGCATGAAATATAAAGATAGTTTTTTAATTTTGTTTATATACACATAGAGTCAGATTTTGAGTTTCTAATATAAACCAAATCCTTTACTACTCATGCCAGGAACCCGAATGAAAAGACAACTACTTTAGCCCAACTTTTTAAAAAGTCTTCAAGTTTTTTCCTGGATCACCATGAAAACAGGTTTGATTAACGTGATTGTCTTTCTTCAAATCCAGTGAAGCATAAAAAGTCCTATAATCTCTGCCAGGAGCACAACATTCAACAAGACCACCAAACTCAGGACACCCTCTTGCAAAGGATTTCCTGCAATTCTCTGGGGACATGACAGAATAACATTTACAGATGCAATTTAGAAAGTTAGATCCAAGTATACTTCTAATTAAAAAAAAAAAGTCATTTTATTCTCTATAGTTTCCTCAGTTTTCAAAACATCATTTAAGTTTTTCTTCTAAATCTCCTCTATATATTCATATACAACTCAACCCCTCCCCCCAGTTTCTAGTCCAGCTTTAGAAAAACAAATTGAAAATAATTTATTAAGATATTTAGCCTAATAGTGCTTTGGGAATATGTTACCTCTTCTTTAATCCATCACCCCACAAATACATTCCCTACAGAAAGCATGTGACTAGTCAGCACCCTTGTCAAGTGTCCAAGTTCTTACAGGATATTAAAGAGAATGAGGTAATGAGCCACATTCACTTTCAGGTGTTTCCTGATTGTTACCATAAGCGATTACTATCCTTATCAGTTCTTCTTCCTCGTCCACCACTTCTTCCAAAGAGCTATCCTCTTTCATTCAGTTGAAAACAGCTCTTCTCAGAATATAATGCTGACTGCATTTATCTGAAGTTTACCATAATCTACAAAGCACTTATTATGTACAGGACCATACAGCTAAGTTCAGATTGGTGCAGACCTCATGAAATGCTTGCATTTATTTCAATTCATATTATTTGAAGTCATAATTATGTAAAGTATGGTCATTGGTTCCAATCCAATGGAAATATGCAATGAAAATTTGAATAATGTGACCACTCCAGGGGATTAATTATTTACATTAATCAGGACCTAACAGAAGTTCTAGCTTTAAAGAAAACATGAATCAATTTGAACTTCTCTTTTCCTCAGTTTGATTAGCTATAAAATCATGGGATTATCATCCCCTTTAGATCAGGGGTCCCATGGACCTGGTCGATGGGTAGATTTCAGGATGTTTGCCAACTTAGAATTTTGAATGTTTGATGACTATTTTAATAAAGTTGATTTCCTTCATTGATAGTTTTGGCAACTAGGAATTTTATCTGATACAATTTAAAAACATAATTCTGAGAAAAAAAAAAGTCTTCAAACTTCACTAGACTGCCAAAGGGGTCTATAACACAAAAAAGTTTGAGACCCCTTATTCTTGGTCATTTCTAAGGTCTCTTCCTATTTGAACACTCTACAGTTCAATCAATCAATGAACATTTATTAGGTGCCTACTATGTGTTGCTGTTGCTAAATTCTGGGGATACAAAAAGAGGCAAAAGAGTCCCTGTCCTTAAGGAGCTTATAATCTAATGGGGGAGACAATATGCAAACAAATATGTACAAAGCAAGTTATATACAGAATAAACAGATGATTAATAGAGGGAAGGCACTGGAATTAAGAGGGGTTAGGATTCCTGTGGAAGGTGGGAATTTAGTTAGGACTTAAAAGGAGGTCAGTAGTCAGAAGGGAAGAGGAAGAGCATTCCAGGCATGGGGGACAGCAGAAGAGAATGCCTGGAGCCAAGAGATGGACTGTCTCGTTGGTGGAACAGCCAGGTGGCCAGAGTCACTGGATCAAAGAGTACATATGTGTAAGAAATAAGGGGAGACTTGAAGTCATTTACATGAAGTCTTTATTAAGCAGCTATGTGCCCAATATGGGGAAAGTATGAGGCATTTACTCTGGCTCTCAAGGAGTTTCAATGGAGAGACAAGAAGCAGAGAGAGCATACAACAATTAGAAAATAACTATGTACTAAATAACGTGGGAATTGTGTAATTAATATCACAGTGTTTACCTTTTCAATGGGTGGGGGAGGGGCAGGAGAGAGGGAGAGAATTTGGAACCCAAATTTTTTTTTAAAATAATGTTAATTTTTACATGTAATTGGGAAATATTTAATGAAATGTTATATGGGGGCATGTATATATGTGTGTGTATGTGTGTATGTGTGTGTGTGTGTGTGTGTGTGTGTGTGTGTGTGTGTGAGAGAGAGAGAGAGAGAGTTCAGAAGGGGGAAAGAATACTTGGAACTGGAATAATCACTTATGAAAGAGATTTAGGACTTCTAGGATGGGTAGAAGGCACACTGCTATAAGGAAAGGAGAGAGGATTTTTAAAAAATCCCTCATGTCACTCACTAACAAATATCTTCTAGGTACCAAGTACTGTTACATCTGAGGAGTGGGTTGGGGGGAGTGTTTTTAGCCAGGGTGAATAGATTAAAAAAAGTCAGGGGGATGTCATGGATCATTTAAGTATGTGGTAGCCAGGGATAAGATTGGAAGAACAGATTATAGACCTTAACCTAGGCAGAGAAGTTTGAATTTGATGTAGTAAATAATTTGAAATAACATGATGAAAGGAGTATTTTAAAAAGATTGACTTGTCAGGAGTACGGATAAATTGAAGGAGACAGAGATTGGGGTCAGTGGCTAGATTGTAGAATCAAGAAATATCCCAGGCATGTGGGAGGGAAAACTCCTTTGGAGTTAGCTCCAAGCTTTCCCTAGGGAGCCCCTGGGATGGGAATGGCAGAGAAATACTGGAGACTGTCCCTCAGGATACCCGTGATTTTCTTCCCATCCCCAACTATGTAACTCTAAATCCTCTTCCACCACTGGCCACCAATTGATGACATTTATTTGAAGACAGCACAGAGTGCCCTTTCCCAAACTGGATTCCATAGACCTTTGGTTTTCCATGCAACATGAAGAGTCCTTTCAGAAAATTTCAGAGATAGTGATATTTTTCCCCTCTGAAGTCTTAGATATGAAATTGTGCATGAATCACATACAGAGGCAATATATTATCATGGAAAGAATGCTGAACTTGAGATCAGCAGAAACCTGAGACTGAACCTCAACCCGACACTTGGTATGTGACAATGGGCAAGTCATTTACCCTCTCTGAGCTTCATTTTCCTCATCTGGAAAATGGAGGAAAATCCCACAAATAGTGACTTTCTCACAGGGTTGTTTTGAGGATCAAATGAGAACATATTTGTACAGCATATAGCATTTTGTATAGCAAAAGTAAGAGTATAATAAAGTATTTATATAGCAAAAGTAAAAGTACAGTGAAGTATTTGTTTAGTAAAGCATTACATAAATATCAGTTATTGTTATTATCAACAGTGCTATATAGAATTTTTTTAAAAATTTCTTTAGTATGGGAAGATTTAATGATCCCAATCTCTCTTTTCCTGAAGATATACCGTATTTCCAGGCTCCCTAGGCCACCATTTGTGGATTCCATCAACATAATTTTAAGCCCAGAGTTATTCCATGACCAGAAATAGTTTGAAGAATGGTGTTATAAAGAATCATAGAGCCTAGACAGGTTTTCTGCACAGGTAGAATAAGTAGAAATATTCAATTTTACCTAACAGGTGCCAGAAGGCTCCCATATCATGAACTCTAACACTCTTTCCCTATTCATCTCAACCCTTCCTGACTCCACTGACCTGAAATTTCCACTATCAGTTACTCTTTTACTTTAAGGAATTAAAAGTCTTTGTCACAAAAAAGGGGGGGGGAGAGAAATGTCATGTCAATAAATACAATAAGTTAGTTCATAAAGATATCGAAGACTTAGCAGAATAACTAGCCAATCACCTAGCAATGCCCTTAGAGAAACGGACATAGGACAGGGAAATTCTCATTGATGGTGGAGGGAAGGAAATGAAGAAGGAAAGGTCGGGGAGTGTGGAAGTTGCCAGGCAGGCCAGAGCCAAATCAAGAAGGAACAACAGCTGCTAGCAAAAGAAGGATAGAGAGAAAACAGCCTCTGTCGCCTGCTCCCCACTTTTATCCCGAGCACACAATCAGCCTTCTCTTTCTTTCACTGACCACATTTTGTGTACTTTGGAATATAGTAAAACTTCACTCTTTGAGCCTGGAAATTTTTAGATTATAATAAGAAATACTTAATACCTTTGAGTCCATCTCATAATGCAAACGAGGCTAACAAACTGGATTCATTCCAACTTGGAGAAGTTCTTTAGGAATCTGTCTTAATAAATTGAATGCATAATTAACATAACAATTGTCTTATGTACTTGAAAACAGCTTGTTCTCAAATATTTTCCAACCTTCTCTGTACAGTCTTAGTTACCCTGCTCATTTTGTACCCTGAGAGAATGGTATGTTAAGCATGCTCCCAATGACCACAAATTGGGAATTTGGAGAGTCAAGAATTAATGAAATTATTGGGGTTTTTCCGTGCCTTTTTACATTTCTCTGATAACCTTGAATGAAAACATCCATTCAAACACATACAATCTAGCACTGAACGTTGGACTAATGCATTCCAATTACTAGTAAAAAAAAAGAAAAATGGGGCTGGACAAAAATATAATGAACAGTCTCATACATAAACTCACTCCACCTTCTCCCATCATTTTTCCTCCTGCACATATAGGCTGCTTATATGCTTGGAAGGAAATTTATTTCCTTCATGGCACAGTGTAACAGGCATTCAACTGACTGGGACTTTCACAAAGACCTCTTACCATTACAAGTTTACCAGACCTGGAAGCTTTGCCTGATGTTTGTTTCTGTGCCAGAATAAACAGAATCCCTGTTGAGCTTCCAAGTTGGTTTGGTTTAATATAAGCTGAACCAGAGGCAGGCAATGGATGCATGACACCAGGATGAACAGTACTACCTTTACTATGAGCTCATAAAATGTTTAAACCAAGTAGCTACTAGACTTCCAATTCCAGAGAAATTTGAAAACAAACATATCCCAGAACACATTATTGAGTACTAACTTTTTCTTCATAGACCCAGGTCTAAAGAGGACTCAGTTGTTCAGTTGTTTTTCAGTTTTGTCTTGTTCTTTGTGACCCCATTTGAGGTTTTCTTGGCATTGTTATTGGAGTGGTTTGCCATTTCCTTTTCCAGCTCATTTTACAGATAAGGAAACCAAGACAAACAGGGTTAAGTGACTTGCCCAGGGTCACACAGCTAGTAAGTGTCTGAGGCCAGATTTGAACTCAGGAAGATGAGTTTTCCTGACTCCAGACCTGGCACTCTATCCACTATACCACATAGCCACCCCATCAATAGGTTCTTGTTCAGTTGTGTCTGACTGTTTGTGACCTCATTTGGGGTTTTCTTGGCAAAGATACTGGAGTGGTTTGCCATTTCCTTCTCCAGCTCATTTTACAGATACAGAAACTGAGTTAAACAGGATGAAGTGACTTGCCCAGGGTCACACAGCTATTAAAACATCCAAGGCCGGAGTTGAGATCAGGTTCTCCAGGGCAGGTGCTCTATCCACTGCACCACCAAGCTGCCCTATAGAGAATACTAAGCTAGATTTGCTCTGCAAGCAGTTACCTGAGAGACAAAGCCCTTTAACTCTGCCTTCAAAGGCTTTTTACTATTTATAAAATGACTGTGTAAGAGGTAGCCTGGCATAGCAGAGAGCTAACCTCAGAGTTTGAAAGGCCTGAATTCAAGTTCCACCACTTCTGCTGTGTACTGTCTGTTTGGCCCTGGACAAGTTGCTTAGCCTCTTAATTCCCCCAAACAACCCTTTAAGATTATTAATTGCAGAACAGTCATTGATCTTTACTGTTAGAAGGAGTTTCTCATGCCAATAAATCACACATTTGAGGGGAGAATCAAATCAGAACAAAGAATTGCTTTTCATCCACAGATACAAGTTTCATTTAGTAACTTATTCAAGAATCAGAATTCACAGAGCTGGAAGGGACCTTCAAGGCCTCCCTTCCCCCTGTTTTGTAGATAAAGAAGCTGAGGCACAGAAACCTGGATCACACAGCTAATACCTGAGGCAGTATCTGAATGGGATCCTCTTAACTCCAAATTCAATGCCCTACCCATGATAACCATGCTTGTAGTTCATCATGGCATAATTTATAAAAGGCAGTTAGGTGATATAGTAGATAACATGCTGGGCCTAGAGTCAATGTGTTAAAATTATATCTTGGTCTGATCTCTGTGACTACTTCTCCCCCTTCTAGTGTGTATTGTAAATAATTTTAAAAGCAGTCAATGACAATAGCAATAACAAGAAGTAAGATTGCAAAGAGTAACCTAGAAATGGCGGTCAAACTGTCCTAAAGATCAAAGGAGCATAATTTACAAACTGTATCATATATTGACCAATCCTGGTAATATGAGCCAAAACAGGGGAAGTCTTCTGGGCTTCGCTGTCCAGGCCTTTTGGTCCCATGATATGTTAATCTCAAATAAGTTCTAGATATCTAGTGAGACTAGTAGAACACCAAAGAGTGCTGTCAGCTCCATTGGGTCCATGCCGTTGAGTGATCCTAATTCTAATCCATGTTTCCATGAGTGATTATCTGTGCCTCCTTTTCTTCCCATTCTCTTCCCCATGCTGCCTGACTCTGTACCCCTTTTTGCTGCTTGTCTCTGTACCTTCCATGTTGTTCATCTCTATACCCTCTGTGCCTTATTAAAGTGTGATTGCAGACTCATTTCCCACTGCCATTGTAGTCTTTACTCGAAATTACCCAAAAAACCAGGTGTGCCTGCCCCATTTCATAATTTAATCAATTAATTACCAATTCAGTCAGGAAGACCTGAGTTCAAATCCAGCCTCAGACACCAGCTGTGTGATGGAGATGGGGGGGATGACCCCAAAAGTTACTTAACATCTGTCTGTCTCCTTTATTGAAAAATGGAGATCACAACAGTATCTTTTTCCCAAGGCTGTGAGAATCAAACGAGATATCTGCAAAGTGCTTAACACAGTGCCTAGTATATAGTAGGCGCTTAATAAATGCTTATTCTTTTATCCCCCACCCCTTCATTCAAACTTAGAGATAGAGTACCATACTTATGTCAAACTAATTTCTCAAAGTTCCTTTAAGGCTGTATACTTTAAAAAAATTAAATATAAGATAAAGTGCTTAATGCCAGCATTAGAATAGGACAGCTAGAAACAGAAACAATAGCAAAGTGTCGTTGGACATGGGAAGTGAATTCTCTTTATATAGGAACTTGATTATGGCTTGTGCTGTAGGAACTAGAAATGGGCAGGTTGAGTGAGGGAAACCACCCCGAAGGTAACCTAAGGGGCAAAAGCTATCTCCTATGATAGCATTTCCGTGACTGTCTCCTCAAAGTACTCCCACCCCCACTCACAGGTATCAGTTCCACTGGACAAGTATGGTAAGGTAGAATTAGCTCTAGTTCAAGAGTCAGAACACATTGAGCTTGGTTGCTGCCTAGTTATTTGATTTTGGACAAAGCACTATGTACTCTGAGCTTCAATTTATCATCTATTCAATGAAGGGGTTACACTGGAAGATCCCCAAGTTGCTACTTAACTACCAAAGGCTATGGTTTTAAACTGTGAAATGCTATTTTACCACTAAGATTTCAACCTCTTCCAGTCCTTCTGTTACCTCCTTCATCATCCCTCCCATCCCTCTCCCCCACTCCCCACCATTCTCATTAGCTCATAATTCTCATATGGCTCTCACCTTTAGAAAGACAGCCTTCCAACTTTTCTCATTTCCCAGATGACATAGGATATAGAATCAATGATTCTTTTTTTCAATTCTTCAAAAGACTTAATAATTACATCAGTGTGTGTACTCGTTCCACTGTTGCATATTACAACCAGTTTTATGTCTTCGTATACAGCATTCATCGGTTCTTAAGTTTTGTTTTGCTTTTTAAAGTTACCAGGTATCCGACTTTCTGATGATAAGCCTTTTTAAAAAGTGTATCTAGGCTTGTTCTTGGAAAAACATACTCGGTCCATTGCTGAGACCAAATTTGAGCCTTTGAAGCTTGTTAAAACTTGATAGAGTTTGTACTCTGTTGGTATAGCCTTCAAGAACCCAGGACTGGGCACTGGAGTAGAAGTGTTGTTGACAGAGCTCTTCCCTTGGAATTATTATTTTTCTTTATGAATTTGAAGCTCATTATATCATCTGCTGCCAAGATATGGCTGAAGAAAGAAATAATATCCAAAACTCAAAACCAATGGAAGCAGAGTGGTGTACATATAGAGGATACAAATACTGGAAATGAAATGTGCTCATGTTGAAAGCATAAGTCTTCACATACTGGAGTGTATTAATTTGTTAATATTATGTAGAAACATTTTCAGGGAAGCCTTCTTTTTAAATTACAAACCCAACCTACATTCAAACTTTATAACATGTGTTGTTAGCATCTTAAGTATTTAATGTTTAAATGTATTGTCTCCTTCCAGGAGAATGCAAGGGCCTTGATGGAAGGCACTATTTTGTTTTGTCCTGGTATACCTAGAACCTAGCACAGTGCCTGGCACATATAGGTGCTTAATACAGATTTGTTGGATTGAATTTCAATTTAAATAAGTTAAGAGCAGATAACTATAGAATATTTACACTTGTACATCTCCCATAAAACTAGACCACATGTAACATCTGTCTTGGGAGCAGTGAATTGTAGGAAGGAGAGGATCTTGGAAATCTATCTGAACAACCAACCTAGCAGGATCTCTTCTATCCCTTGGGAGCAATGGGAGAACTCCATGAAGACAGAAAGGATACTGAGGCCCTAAAGTACTGGGGGTATGAGTTGCCTTGGTCACATATCTCCACTACATGTGTGCCTTGCTATTACTCTCCCCATAGATGCTACGTGTAATTGTTAGTGAGTGTACCCTAGGTTCATGAAGAAAATGTTTTGCAGTTACTATTCTTACTGTCCCATCTTAGTAAAGCCTTTTGCTTTGAGCTAATTATGTCTATGGTTGATTGTTAAGAGGAAACTCACCAATGGGGGCTCTTATATAGCTTGAGAGCAGACCCACAGAGTACCTTAGGGCCAGGGAGTAACAGTTACTCTCTAAGAACTTAACCTATGAATGTGAGTGCATTTTCAATCTTTTTCCTCCTTCCAGGGGAATTCTATATATTAAACAACAAAGTGGCTTCATAGTAGAAGACCATATAGATAAAAACAAAATTTTCTCCATTCCTCTAGTTTGCAGTTGATTGAGACATGAAATTGAATTGGCATTACAACTTCTATTTTACAAAATATTTTACAAATCATGTCAAAGCAATTTCTCTCTTCTAAATTGTTTTAGAAGAAAATAAATCAAATGAGAACATGATACTTCTTATTAGACATGGACTATTCTTTGAAATCAACCCTATTCTTCAAAGTTTTTAGAGTTGGGATTTCAATTTCACTTTGAATCTGTTGACAGGCCCACAGGGATCACAGTGACCATTTTTGGGACCCAGTCATTGTATCACATACTTTAACAACTAAATAGCTCAGCAGCACTTTATAGCCATTTTAATTTAAAGAGCAGACCTCACCCAGCATTCTAGAGCATCTTAAATGACATTATATAACCTCTACATGGAGATTACATAATTTTAAAAAGGAAAAAGAAATAAATCATTTAAATGCTATCATCTAATGAAAAGAAGGAAAAAAAAAGCCAAGACCACCAAACTTTTTCTTTTTCCCTCATGGCTTAATAGGAGAGTATTCCAAAGTCTTACAATTAATTTAAACTCCAAATCACTTCCCCAGATGGATGCCAGTATTCCTCAGCCAGTCCAATAAGCTGCACTTTCTTCTCTTCTGTTACTACATCTGTATCATTCTGACAGCCTCACCCTTGATATATTCATTTCTTAAAATCCCATGAAAACATCAGTGTGTAAAGGGACCTTCATGGTTCAGCAGGAGGTTTTTCTTTGAAAATTAATTTTTTTTGTTTTTTTTTAGGCAATTGGGGTTAAGTGACTTGCCTGGGGTCACACAGCTAGTAAGTGCTGCCGGATTTGAATTCAGGTCCTCCTGATTTCAGGGCCTGTACTCTATCCACTGCGGCATCTAGCTGCCCCTCTGAAAGGCACTGTGTACCCTTACATCCCAAATATTCAATCATATTTAATTTTCACTCTTTTAAATCGCTTAGAGAATTTTTGGGGGGAAGTTATTTTCTTTAGTTATTTATATTTTTATAGTTTCTTAGTTGTTATATTTAGTTATATAGTTATTTATAGTTTTTTTAAGTTACTTATAGTTTTTTTCTAAATAAAAGAGGTGTGCAAATTGTTTTCATGGGAGGATTTTATTCCATTTTCTATTTGAATGTGAGCCATTGCAGAGCAGAGATTAAATCTTTTCTCTAAACATCTATTCTTACCTATGTTATACAGACACGTAAACTTAGTTTATGTTCAGAAAAAAGTGAGGAAACTCAGGTTCACTTGCACCAGAAATTACAGCTTTTCCTTCAGCTGCAGCACATAAGAGAAGTCCAGATGTTAGAACCTGAGGTCTGTCTGTAATCACATAAACCACTAGAACCCTAATGCTGTAATAGCAGTGTACCATCAGCCTCCACCCCTTTCCCTGTGACCTCACCTCTTCACTATGCTTCCCTTGTATACTCTCCCTCCACATGCTTCCTTGATCCCCATTCACAATACAGGGACAGCATCAAATAATGCTCGTAAACTTTTATTAGCTTAGCCTCAGATAAGTATCAATATGCATTGCCCTCCACTTCTCTACTTAGAGAGCTGCCATTCAATTCTATCAGGAGTCCACCTGAAGAATTGCTAAGAAAACACCAGGGCCTTTCATCCTAAGATAAGGCAAAGGGAGGTGCCAAGTAGGAAGAGGAAAAAAATAAAGTACTGAACTTTGTACATTGTGAGAAGGGTGGGAGGAACTTTCAGCACTTAGTTGGGCCAAGTGGGAAGAAGACAAGGGTCTTTGCTTAGGCTTCAATGAGTAACAGGTATGGGACAGGGGAGTATGGGAGTGAAGAAAAGGGAAAGACTTGCAAAATTCCAGAAAAGAATTATCAAGAGGACATAGGACTAAGGAGAAAGGTCATGCTCCAAATGTTGCCCTATGTTAGGGGCTTCAGACTTTCTGGTCACAAAGTGAAATTAAGTTTTATAATTGCTACAAGCAAAATTTAAAAAAAATGAACACATTATGTTACTGTTAAGCAAACCCAACTATTGCCAAGGTCTTCCATTAGGGCAGCCAATCCCTGAGAAGTTAAGGGAGGAGACGGGGAACATTAGGGGTGGGCAGCAGTTGCTTAAAACTTAACATATGTAACATTCTGACCAGGATCATGAGTTTAGAGGGTTGTCAGGAGAAGAGGGATTTGGGGACATTTCATTCAGTACAATCAGAAGAATTAGGGAGGATAGGAAGAGAGCACTGTTTAGAGCCCTGCCATTGTTGGCAGCTTGCCAAAGGAGGAGGAACGTGCTGGATCAGAGTGAAGCCCCTTGCATTTCATTGTCAGAAAGGACATATTTAGTTAGCAAGAGGATTAGCCCCTTGGGATGGGGGAGGATAAAAAGAGAATATTTGTATTAAATTAAGAAAAATAGAAGGAAGCTCACAGCACTTTAATGTCTTTATTGCCCTTTGGAAGCTATTTGAATACATTTAATATTCATGCATCCCTATAGAGAGCTGCCAAAACGGAATTACTTTATCAGAATAGCACTTCAACTTTGTTCCTTAGAGAAGGCCAAGAAGATTAAAGCCTCAAGATTCAGGGTGAATATTTTCAACCACCACCACCAATTACTGGAATAATTCATATTCAAATAAAACTTTAAGGGACGCCTGGGTAGGAAGGGGAATAAGTTATATTATCTCCATTTTACTGGTAAGGAAACTGAGGTTGAGAGAATTTTTGTGATTTGCTCACAGTCATAAAAGTAGGAATCATGTTGGAGGTAAGATTCAAACTCAGTTCTTTCAACTCTAAGTCCAGGGCTCTCCTGAGCATCCTTTATTATTTGTGATCATTGTGACTCTTGAGTGTCTGTAGCACATTCTGTGTTAGACATCTGAGTACTAAGAAGCAGAGGAAGGAAATGTAATCTGCAGACTAACCATGACTATGCTTTAAGCAAATGAACCAGGGTCCTCACCTATACAGTATTACATGTGTATTTAATAGTGGATCATTCATTTACATAGCATCCACTGCATGCAAGGAACTTTGTATATGGTGGGGGGGGGGGGGGGAAGAGAGAGAATAAAAGACCTTTAGAACCTGGCCCTCACCCTAAAGGACCCTTTACTCCTCTACTGGATGGTAGGTATATAAATACAAGTATTATGCAGTAAATGCTAAGCATTTACATAAATAACAGAAAAATGCTTTAGAAGCTGAGGCAGACATCATTTCTAGCTGAGGTAATCATGAAAGACTTCATGTTTGACCATTGAAGACGCTGGTGGATGGATAGGAAGGATATTGGAAAGGAGGAAGAAGGGCATGAATAAAAGACAGTGGGAGAAAAGTACATACACAAGGGATAGACAGTAGAACAGATCAGGAGTAGAGTTCACAGTGGAATTGAGTGTAAAAAGGTAGATCAGAATTACATTGGAGAGGAACTTGAATTATTTTCACTATGGGCAACTACAAATTCAGGGCCATAGCTATCTGTAGCTCCATATAGTATCACATAAACAGCTATGTAACGTTTTTGGTGACAACAATTTAATACTCTTTCAGTATAGTTCTCACATGAGAAAAGGAAGGGAATAAAGCTTCCTCTACCACAGTGGATCACAGACATAGAACTGGGAGGGGATCTCAGAGGCCAGTCATCTCATTCTACAGGTGAAGGACCTGAGGATTAGGCAGGTTACGTGATTTGCCCAATGTTGTACAGGTAGAAAGTATCAGAGGTGAGATTTGAACCTGATAGAATGCTGATTGAATCTTAGAAAGAGCAGCTATCATTAGAGGTGCACATAATTGATTGGCAGAGTCCAAACACATTGGATAAGGCAGAGATTGTCCTCCTGTGAGGGATCCTTAAGCTCTACTATCATAGCAAACATTCCTATACAATGTCATTTTGCAGCAACGTTTTCCAGTTGCTGAGCAAGCAACTCCTCTTTCATCCTCTGCCTATGTTCGTATGACTAAAAAACCAAGAGGCTTATTCATTCTCTATCCTCTGTCACTCTACTCTCCACACTGTAGCATTGTGCAAACAGGCAAAGAATGATGGAATTTTCACTCTAGGTCTCAACTAAGACTTGCCAAAAGAAAAAAATAATGATACAATAAAATGAGATCTTTGTCCTTTCAAGAACAAATGAACTTGCATCAGAACTTACTAACAATGATACTTCCGATACTATTCTCATAATGGAAATACAAAATTATTATTACTACTTAAACTATAATAATAATAATAATTATTAGAACAGTTATTATTTATATAGCACTCAGGTTTACAAAGAGCTTTAGATAAATTCTTATTTGATCCTCACAACAAACCTGGAAGTAGGTATTATTATTTTCTCTGTTTTGAAGATAGGGAAACTGAGACTGAGAGAGGTTAAGTAATTTGCCTAGAGTCACACAGTTAGTAAGTGTCTGAGGCCAAATTTGAATTCAGGTTTCTCCGATTCTAAAACCAACACTTTATCCAATGTGCCATGTAGGCATAGAAAGAGTCTAGTTTAGGAAGAATTGCAAAAGGCACCATGATTTTGGGAGTTCCACCGATAAAGGGGTCTGACTACTACCATAAATTCAACAGGTTCTATGGTTTATAGGCAGCACCACAGTAAAAATAATTTCCTGCCTTTTCTCTTCCTCCTCCCACTCCGCCACCTTTGAGACCCTTCTAGTTACAAGCAAGACTTTTAAACTAGAATAACTCAGAATTTTAAGTTTTCCACCACTCCAAAGACAGTTTTTTTTTTGCTAATGACCAAATTTATCAACACTATTTAAATAATAAGCATACCAGAAGTTTCTTGGAGGTAATTTTTACTGACACCCCACTGTAGAACAATAGAAAGAGTGAATTATTAACCAGTAAATAATTAATTACTAAAAACTATTATCCTTCTGACTTTGGGCAAGTCACTTTTTCTAAATGGTGCTCAGTTTTCCTATTTATAAAATGAGGGAGTTTGACTAGATGGCTTTTAATGCCCCTTCCAATTCAGAAGTTCCATGATCCCAAGATACTGTTTGCTATATCAAAGATTAAAGGTAAAGATATTTTAGACACTGGTTAACATGACAGGATCTTTTGGTCTGATAATTCCTATTATGAGAATTTTAAAATGTTACTTATTCCTATTTGTTGTTCAGCTGTGTTTGACTCTCTGTGACCCCACTTGACAAATATTTGAGCATCCTTTACTATTTGTGATGTAAAGAGTAGTTTGCCATTTCCTTCTCCAGCTCATTTTACAGATGAGGAAACTGAGGCAAACAAGGTGAAGTGAATTGCCCAGGGTCACATAGCTAATAAGTGTCTGAGGCTGGATTTGAACTCAGGTCTTCCTGACTCCAGGCCCAGTGCTCTAACCACTGTACTACCTAGATGCCTTTTTTTGTTTGTTTGTTTGTTTGTTTTGGTGAGGGGTAGTAGTAGGTGGGGTGGGGGGAGAAACCTGGAAGGGACCTTAGAGGCCATATAGTCCAACCAACCCCTTCATTTTATATAAGAGGAAAAACTAGGGTCAGGGAGTTTCAAGACTTGCCCAAGGTGAGGAAGCTAGTAAGCATTAGAGGTAGTATCTGAAACAAGGTCCCTTAACTCCAGAGAATTTCACCAATTCTAAAAATCTAGAAACACAATATCCTATTTCCTTAGTAAGAAAAAAAACTTTCTCTTTGCCTCCCGTTAAATCATGAGCTCTTCCAGGGCAGGGACAGTGTTTTGCCCTTCTTTGCAGCCCCAGGACTTGGCACCATGCCTGTGAAGTAGTAGGCACTTTATTGACACTAATTGGCATTAAGACTGATGTCACCAATTACTGACCTCTCAAAATCAAATTTCATTTTATGGAATCCAGTCTCTCCATCCAGTCTTAACTATTATAAAAGATGAATGTAAGGTGAATATAAATATTGCAGTGTATTTTTTTCTGAGAAATTTAATAAATAAAAAATGTGAAGAAACATAATATCCAATGAATTCTAGTTATTTAGCAATAGCTCACCATCTGCCAGAAGAACTAGTTAAAACTATGCTTGGAAACCCTCAATTCAGGATGTATTCGACTGAGAACTCTATGTGCACAAATGAAAAAGGCATTTACTGGCTCAAAAACCATGAAAACTAGTTTACATGAAACAATCAGTTCTTGATTATCTGTGGACAGATAATCTAGGTCAATGAGGAGCTCTTTTGAACCAGCTAGTCTCCATGCCACCCAGTTTTGCAGGATAAACATTGACCCCCCCCCCTCCCCCAGCAAGGCAGATTTACCAGAGGTTTTCAATGACCTATGTTGATGCTTTACTTAATTAGTGAGTGGATGATAAAGTGTTCAGTTCTTAAGTGGAAATGGATGCATAGTCAAGTGGGTGAGTCAAAACTCCATAGCTCTGAATGCACGAATGATTTTCAATTCAAGTTTTCATTCTTCAACAATGTGAAGAGGCAGGGACCTAAAGTTCGGGGGCAAGGGGGAAGTTCAATGAAAAGAAATAGACTTTCTAGACAATTCAATGAAAATCATTTTTTCCACCAAGAAATTCAATTTTTAGCTCTTTTTTCATTCTGAAAAAAATTATATCATCTCAAATGAAGCAGCTAAGTAAGTGGTACAGTGAGTGAGTGGATGGAGTGCCAGGTTTGAAGTCGGGAAGATCTTGTCTCAGGAATAGACTCTGTGATCCCAGAAAAGCCACTTAAGTGGTCTCAGTCTCAAGTTCTTCATTTGTAGAATGTAGTAATAGTACCTACCTCACAGGATTACTGTGGAGGTCAAATAAGATAATATATGAAATGTGCTTTGAAAATGTTAAAGTGCTACATAAAGTTAGCTATTATTATTATGAATGTAGATTTCTTAGTGTATTTAATGTTTCTCCCCTTTGGGCCAGCAATTTAAAGTCAATGCATTTACTGGACAAAAGTCTATTTCTTTTCATTGAACTTCCCCCTTGCCCCCGAATTTAAACATCAAATAAAACGAACATTTTCCTATACCCTGGAGAAGAGAAGTGAATTGCACATGAAGCTGTGTATGTCTACCATGTAAAAATTAGCAAGTTTATTTCATTATCATTTTAGTTGCAAGAAAAGGCATTACAGCACTGGGGAAAGAGGGAGTTCCCAGTCTCTTATGTCTCTTCACATTTCTTATTTATTAAACAACAAGAGACCTGGGTTCTAGTTTTGGCTCTGTCACTAAGTTGTGAAACTTTAGGTCCCTGCCTCTTCAGGGCTCAATTTTCTTATCTGTAAGTTGAAAAGAAGGATGGCACTGAAGAAGAGAATTTCTAATATCCTTTCTTTTTCTAAGATTCTAACCATCTTATACAAATGGGTGAAAAGATCATTTAAAATTAAAAGAAATTTTAAAAAGAGGTCAAATATGTGTATATGTTTGTGTGAAATTTAATATTTGTAAAGGGCTTAACATGATGCCTGGCACATAGCAGGCATTTAATAAATGCTTGTTTCCTTCCTCATAGATGTTTCTGCATTGAACATATGCATGTGTGTTTATAAATGCAATATATACACATTTACATAATGTTATATACACACATATGCACACATATATGTGTGTACATGTGTATATATGTGTACCTGTGTGTATATTTGTATATATGTACTGTGTTTATGTATATTTTGTGCATGTAGTTCCAAGAACTGCTAAAAGCCAGATTTGGTTTAGCATGAACTTATGAGATTATTTTGTAAATATATTTTGAGAAAATTTTGAGCAGCAGGCACTTATAGAAATTTGTACCAGTAAGTCTCAAGCAGTGAAAATTAGTTGGAATATGTGTGTATGGGAAGAATGAGAAAGAATATTCTTGTTTCTGGCTAATTAGTATAGTTGTTCTCCCTAATGCAGTCACTTCTTTTCAGTTGAAAAAAAATAACCAAAAGATTTTTCTGTGATGTTGCCACTTCTCACTATGCTGGTGGAGCCCTGAAAGTTAGCCAAGTTCTTTGAATTACAATGTCAACCTATTACAGAAGTAGTAAAACTGAAGTGGTGAGGTCATTATTCATGTAATTCATGGCAGGGAGGAGGCTTGCTATTGAGGAAAAGGAGGGTTTAAGCCATGAATTACCCTGATGACATACATTTATCACATTAAGAGAATAAGTGCTTAATAACACTCCTTGGACTATTTCCACAAAGTAATAGTTATACTATGGGTCTCTATGTGGATGATCTGGGGAAGAACCAAGGTATGATGATTATCTTCATACAACAGTGACCTGTTGTGGGAGAGGAAGGGAGAAGCAGTGATGTAGGCGGACCCAGGCTCACACAGGTAGTAAGTGTCTCAAGCTGGCTTTGAATTCAGATCTTCCCTAAGTCCAGGGACATTAAATGATTTGGCTCAGATCACACAGGTAGTACACAACTAGGTGGGGTAGCGAATATTGACATTGAAAACAGGACAAGAAGCTAAGTTTGAAATTAGGACTCTTAAGAGCAAAGCATGAAAATATTGTCTTTTACTTAAGACCCAAGCTAAGTATAAGAGACAAAATAAATACTATTGTCTTTCCCCATCATGCCAGACTTAGTCATGGTTTTAAATCTTTTCAAACAACCAGGATTATGAATTCTTGCTTCAAAAAGAACTACACAAACTTAGAAGTCAAAATAACAGCAACATTTTTAATATCTTGCCAGTGTAAGCTACATAGCTTTTTCCTATAATACTGAAGAATGACCACTCTGATCCACCATCTTTTTTTTTCCATCTGTAGGATAAGAGCAGATTGGACTAGATTCAGCTCAACAAATATTTACTGAACACTTACTACAAGAAAAGAAGGCACCATATTAAGCACTGGGGATATGTGTGTGTATGCCCACATATATATGTATGTATACATATGTATCTCCCATCCTCAAGGAGTCTACATTCCTCTGTATTTTGAGTGATGTAATATATAATATATAAGTAAATAAAAATATATGTACAAGTTATATAGAACAATGGAATGAGCACAGGCATTAGAGTATAAAGACTTGGGTTCAAAACCTAGCTCTAATGGTTACTACCTGTGTATTTGCTGTTATTGTTCACTTGGGTCTGATTTTTTGTGACCCCATTTAGGATTTTCTTGGCAAAGATAATGCAGTGGTTTGCCATTTCCTTCTCCAGTTCATTTTACAGATTAGAAAACTGAGGCAAACAGGGTTAAATGACTTGCCCAGGATCACATAGCTAGTAAGTGTCTGAGGCCACATTTGAACTCAGGTCTTTCTGAGGTCTAGGAACATTAAATGATTTGGCTCAGGTCAAACAGACAGTGGGCAGTGGATAGAGTGCCAGGCCTGGAATCAGGAAAACTCATCTTCTAGAGTTCAAATCTGGTCTCAGACACTTATTAGCTGTGCGACTCTAGGCAAGCACTTAACCCAATTTGCCTCAGTTTCCTCTTTTGTAAAATGAGTTGGAGAAGGAAACGGCAAACACTCCAGTAACAATTCCATGGAAACCTCAAATAGGGTCACAGAGAGTAAGAACAGGACAGAAATGACCAAACAACAACTTCCTGCTTCCACACCTGGAGCTGGATCCACTGTTTGAGACCTGAGCCAAATCATTTAATGTCCCAGGATCTCAGTTTCTCCTCTGTGAAATGAAGGTGGGTAGACTAGAGGTCCTCCAGAGTCCTTTCTTAGGAACTCTTAGAAGTTATGATCCCAATGCAAAGTAATTTGAAAGCCCCAAAAGTATTAGCTACTGGGCCAGTAGCTGTAGGAGGTGTGTGAAGAAAGTCAGGAAAGGGCATCTGAACTATGCTTGGGAGGAAGGTAGGGATGCTAGAAGGAGGTGAAGAGATTGTATTCCAGACGTGGGGTGCTATGGAGAAGAGGCAAGAATTACATGATCAAAGGTCAAGAGGTATGAGGGCCCTTGGAGGCCATATAGTCCAACCAACCCCTTCATTTTATACAAGAGGAAAAACTAGGGTCAGGAAGCTAGTAAGCATTAGAGGTAGCATCTGAAACAAGGTCCCTTAACTCCAGAGAATTTCACCAATTCTAAAAATCCAGAAACACAACATCCTATTTCCTTAGTAAGGAAAGAAAAAACAAACAAACAAACAACTTTCTCTTTACCTCCTATTAGATCATGAGCTGTTCAGGGTAGGGACAATCTTTTGTCTTTCTTTGTAGCCCCAGGGCTTGGCACCATGCCTGGGGAATAGGAGGCGCTTTACAACTGTTTGTTGAATGACTGGCTGACATTAAGACTGACGTCACTGATTACCGACTCTCAAAATCAAATTCCTTTTTATGGGATCCAGTATTGCTTCTGTTTGTCTTTCGATCCCGTCTTAACTACTATAAAAAATACATATACTAAAACTTACCAACTCGTGGTGGTATAAAAGAGTCTTACTACTCTCCACAAAATAAGGTTTATACAAAGCAGACTTCAATACACTATTTAAAAAAAGGTTGTCCTCACAGCTGAGTGAGATGTGAAATCCAGTACTTTTTTTTTGAGTGTAAATGAGAAATCATCATGACTACATGTAGCTTAAAAACGAAACTCTTAAGAGCACACAAAGAGAAAGTTGGCCCTCTCTCTTGTAGATCAGTAGCTGCTTTTAAAGGGGCTAGCTAAGCATTGTTTAAGGAATCGCCCCCCCGCCCCCGCTCAAATGTCAGAAACTTGAATAAAGTTGAATCGAACCAGGTGTGATGCTCTACCTCCAAAGAGAGGTGCTGGATGGTTTCAGCTTTTTCAAACCACACACATAATTCTTTTGAACAGTGTTATCACTGATAAATCGCAGGCAATCAAGAACACTCCTTTATGACAAATCCAAGTGTCTTCTAAGTTAGAGCTCGGGAGCTTTAGACCCCAGGGGAGACAAGGAAGAGACTATACACTCTTCTACACACAAACGCCGGGAGCCTCTTAGTGGTCAGGGAAGAGGCCAGAGGCGGTAGGAAGGATGTCTGAAAGCTGGCTCAGAGTTTTGTTGATGGGGGCGGGGTGGGGGGCGCTGGGGAGAAAAGGAAGAGAAAGACGGGGGGGGGGGCTTGTTTGTTGTTCCTGCTGCTGCTGTTGAAGTATGACTAGACCCAAATAGATAATGTTTCTCTTAAGAGACAGCAGCCCTTTCACTCGCTGTGACGGAAAGTTAAAGCACAGAGGCACCCGAGAGCAGAGGCATCTAATAATCTCCAGGTGGCCCCGGGCAGCGCAAGGGGGTGGGGATCGCAGAACTAGGGTCAAGGTTGTTCTCTTTAACCCCATCTCAGACTGGTGGGAGTGGTGTTCCCGAACGTGAAGGCTCACCCCCTCCCCCACCCCAATCATTCCCCGCCCCTCCAAATTCTAGCCCCCTTTGTAATAATGGCTAATAAATATGTAGAGCTTTAAGGTTTGCAACACACTTTTACAAGTGTTATCTCGTTTGATCTTTGACTTGTTATCTTGCTTGATACCTCCTTGGGTTGAACTGCCTTTCCCACCCCGTCCAAATACAATTTTTTTTTAAATCCACGACAACAGAGGACATCTTCCCCTGCCCCTCAAGACCGATACACCAGCCTCACGATTAGCTGGGGAGAGGGGAGGGTTGTAGAAAAAAAGCCCCGAGACCATCCGCAACTTTTCCATTTGCAGATTTAAGGGAGTTTAACCAGGTTGCAGGCTTTCGGAACCGATCCCCTTCCTTCGCTGATTATCCCATGGCCGGAGGGGACAGGAGCTAGAAGAAGGGAGAAAGGGGAGCCTTCTTCCAGTTCCCGACATCAAGGGAGAAGTTGCAGCCCGGCGGCCAAACAAAGCCCCTGAGCGTCCCTACTCACCGGAGCCAGGCAGCCTCCGCTGGGGACTGGGGGGCTATGCCCCAATGCGGGCATCCAAGGCCGCCACCGCCGACGCTCCTGCAGGTATCCCGGGCGGAGTGGACTGAGGGCAGGGCGCTCTTCTCCTAGCCCAGCCAGCCTCCGGCGGCGTCCCAGCGGGCAGCGCGCAGCCTGGAGGTGGCCAGGTCCCCACTGCGCTCCGCAAGCTGCTCGGGCTCTCTATAAAGTGCAGCAGGCAGGCAGCCGCAGCAGCAGCCGCTCCAGCAGCAGCTCGGACTCCAAACTTCCTCTTCCTCTGGCTACTGCTGTTGTTACTAGGCTCGTTCGCCACCCCTCCACCCAACCCCCCTCCCCCTCCTCACTCTTCCGCGAGCTCCTGCAGTTCCAGCCCAGTGCTCTGCTGCTTTTGCTGCTCCAGCCCAGCCCACCCCTACTCTAGGGAAGCAGAGATCCCTCCTGGTTCAGGGTTCAGCCTTCAGCCACACAAGACAACTGATTTGGCTGTCCCTTCTCTCTCCCACCCCCGCACCCGACTCCCCGCCACTTTCCCCCTGGGGTATAAAAGGTGGAAGAGCGGGTGGGGACTCGGTGGGGTTGGGATGAGACATAGATTAAGCACTTGGACTTGTCTCTGGAGCAGAGCCAAAGAGAGCAGTCAAATTACAGCCCCAGGGGGAAAAAAGTGAAAAAACTAAAACACCCAGAGCTACTGTCCTCTCGCTCACAACATTTCTCTCCGTTTTCGAAGAACTTAGTGTTGTTGGGTTTGTTTTTAGTTCTTTGCTAAATCATTATATCTATCGAATTTCTTTAAAAATGAAAAAAGGGGTGATTTTCTTTTTATTGAGTCAATTTTAGGGCTTTAAAGAAGACCAATTTCTAATATTGGAAAAGAGGGGAAATGCCACTCACTGTTTCCTAGTACATCTACCAAATAAAAAGTTAGCTGTTTTCCACTTATTTTAAAGAAATACATCTATTTAACAAATTGCATTAGATAATGCTCTATTAGGGGAAGAAACAGACCAAAAAAAAAAAAAAAAAAAAGCAAGCAAACCTTCTTGAAGGGCCAAACGGATTTTTAAGGTTGTTATCTTCTTGTAAAGCTAACTAATTCAATAAAAAGTGTTTTTAAAAAGTTATCTTTGATGCTTCACTCTACCTCACCTTTAATATCCAGTTTCAAAGGGCTTTTCCCCTACGGGTCTCCACCTCTCTAATCCCAGGGCTGCCACAAATTATCATCTATATGGACTACAGCAATAGCCTATACTAACAAGTCTTTCTCGCTGTTCTTTTAAACCCTCTCCCAACTCATCTTTCACACTTGCAGCAGAATTAGCTTTCTTAGCACTTTACACCTACTTTATATATCTGGTATGTACATAGTTGTTTGCTGGTGTCTCCCCCATTGGAATGTAAGCTCCTTGAGGACAGGAGCTATGGTTTTTTTCCCCCTTTCTTTTTATCTCCAGTGGTTAGCACAGTAGCTGGCATGACTGACACTACATACAATGTTAAATTTATCGATTATATTGCCTTACACAGTCTAGGCACTCTGTGCTTTAGGTCTTTTTTCCATACTACTTCGTTTCCCTGGAATACTTTCTCTCATCTGTTGATTTCCTAGTGTGATGAAGCACTGTTGCACTAGACATTCTTGAAAGCTCAAGTACCACCTCTTTTATTAAATCTTTTCTGATCCTGCTCTTCCAACCATCTTCCCTATCAGATCTCACTTAGCACTTTAATTTGTGCCTCCCTAATGCACTTATTCTGTACTGTTGGGTATCATAGTTATCTGAATACAATTGATTGATTGCATCTCCCTTGCTCTAAGGTGCAACAGGTTAGAGGCCAATCTTATCTAAATCTAAATCTCCCATGGCTTAGCACTTGGCTTAAAAATACCGCGTTAGAAGAATGAATGAAAAAATAGGCCAGGATCATAGAGATGAACTCATTCCTTAACACATCGTTCAGCACTCTCTGAAATGCCATTGATACATATTGTTGTTCAGTTGTGTTCCACTCTTTGTGACTCAGTGGACCATAGCACACCAAAGCTATCCAAGGGGTTTTCTAGACAAAGATACCAGAGTGGTTTGTCATTTCCTTCTCCAGTGGATTAAAGCAAACAAAGGTTAAGTGACTTGCCCAGGGTCATACAATTAGTAAGTGTCTGAGGCCCCATTTGAACTAGGGTCTCCCTGACTCCTGGCCTAGTGCTCTATCTTCATTGATGCATAGTTGATATTTAATCAACTACAAGACCATTCTTTCTCCATACTTTCATTAGGATCTTTACTCTCTGCTTCTGTTCCAGATATGCTCATTTACATTATTTCTTAAATTTTCTTCCCCTTTGTGTTTCTTTGTGTTTACTATTGTGATAATTGCAAATAAAGAATGGAAACAAAATAAAGCTTTTCGTAACAAGCCCATTTGTAATATTCTTCAATCCCTCCAAACTTTAGGTTTTTTTTTCTCCTGCTAATATGGGAAATTATGAATTTTTTTTTTTTTGGTTCATTCAGTAAGCACCTTTCTACAAGGCAGGAATTGGGAATACAAAGACAAGACCCCCCCCCCCAAAAAAAAAACCCAGCTAAAACTAAAAAACAAAAATCAAAAACACCAAATAGTTGCAGCTTTCAAGAACCTTACATTTTACTGGAGAGATCTAAGATTTATGTCCATAAGTCAGTATGAAAGATAATCAGAGGAGGGAGAAAACACTAATGAGAAGGAATCAGTAAAAGCTTCCAAGAGGAGGTGATGAGGATGAAGATGGAATACTAAAACACTAAAAAGTCAGATGCTGATTGTGGAATACTCTCACATTACATAGTCTAATCTAGTAGTTCTCAAAGTATGGTCTGGGCATCTCTGGGGATCCCTGGGGATCCCTATGATGCTTTCAGGGGCTTCAGGTCAAAACTATTTTCATAATATAATAATATGCTTTAATTCCTAATGCAGTAAATATTGATAGCTATAATCCACATAAACTAAAATTTTCTTGGGGGAGTCCTCAAAATAAAGGGGTCCTAAAGCCAAATAATTTGAGAACTGGTCTTTTTGGTTTTTTTCTCTCTTTCTATCTATCATTAGAATCTCTTAAAGCATAATAAACTTTTTTGGTTTAATTAAAAATTTAATTAAAGCATGTACACATATATGTTTTTTCAGCATTGGAATCAAAGTCAGAAGACCTAGATTTTATACATGCATATACACACATACACACCCTATTATACCACACACATATGGATATCCCAAAAGTATTAGTGTAATTTTAAGCTCTAATAGCTTAATCTAACATAAACATTAACAGCTTAAAACTACACTAAGATCAAATGAAGTATTTGTAAATTGTTTAGAAAAGTGCCTGGCACATAGTAGGCGTTAAATATATTATTCCCTTCCCTTTCTCCATCACATATATATGCATATTTTAAAAGAATTTACATGTGTGTATGCACATACACTCACACACAAATACTATATATTTATATGATAAGAGTAGGGACTGAACTTGAGATTTCATAGGTATAGGGAACTATGAGTGAGTATGAGTGAGAAAAATTCACTCAACCAATGCAGTTACTGACAAGTTCAGTAACTTGCCCAGGGTCACACAACCAGTATATATCAGAGGCATGACTTTAAATTCAGGTTTTCCTACCTGTGGGCTCATGTTCTAGTTACTGTTTGATGGCACACTGCTTTTAAAGGATTTATATAGTAAAAAGAATAAGTCATTTGAGATATACAAACACATACACAACTGTATTTCCTGTGGAGTTCTTGGATGTTATAAATATACTCACATGTGTATGTATGTGTACTTCCTCATCCAACTCCCTAACAAGTAATTAAAACAACACAGTTATAATCTTGAGAATGGACTGAATTTATTTCTTCTAAAAGTGGGGCAAATCTTTTCCCAGAAGCTCTAATAAATTAAAAAATTATGTGTATAAAAACATACATATGCATATGGAAATTTATATATAATATAAAATATAATTCAAATGACTCTACACAGATATATACACATGTACTAATGCATGTATGTAAACATATGTATTACATACCCTCATAAAAATATGATATACATAATCACATACATATACTTTTAGAAAAAATTCAGCCCACTATCAGGATTCTACCTGTGTTATTGTATATTATATCAATTACTTGTTTGGGAAAGAAAGGTGAGAAAAGGAAAATACTGGTACTGATTTAGGGAGAGAAAATGACTTCTGTGTGTGTTGGAGGGAGGGAATGGTTTCAAACTCTCACACTGAACCTTCATTTGAGAAAGCAGCCATTCCAGTCATTATGATTCCTTTAAACTCAGACCACCCTATTCTTCACTTCTAGTCCCGAACCAGGTACCTTCCCAGGTCCTCCTCCTCCCTGTTTTCATCTTCCTTTCATGTGTAGCGATCCCCCTCTACAATGTAAGCTCTTTGGGGGCAGTGACTGCCTTTATTTGTACTCGTATTTGGGTTCCCAGAATTTAGTATAGTGCTTGGCACACAGTAAGTACTACACACACACACACACACACACACACACACACAAACACATCTCCTATCCATCTATCCATCCATCCATCCATCTATCTATCTATCTATCTATCTATCTATCTATCTATCTATCTATCTATCTATCTATCTATCTATC
>NW_020952380.1:2203464-2288696 GCF_900497805.2 Vombatus ursinus
ATCTATCTATCTATCTATCTATCTATCTATCTATCTATCTATCTATCCATCCTGAGGCTTATAGTGGAAATAGCCTATATAATCATTACTGTAATTTCTCCCTATCTTTCAGTAATTTATGCTAAGATGAGGAAATTAAGCAACTGTTACAACCCCAGTGATTAAAATGACACAAGAAAGTATTATTCATGATTATTGCTTGGTTACAGAGTTGTTAAGTGGACAACAAGCCTGAGCATTCTACATGTTTGAGAATTTGAGGGATCCTCCTGCTCAGACAATATTTTATCATTGGATGGCAACAGTGACTGAAATTCCCATCCTTAGACTACATCCTTTAGGTTAAAACATTGTTTCCAGATAGCCCTATTAAAATGTAAATTTCTGACTTGGGAAGGATTCACTTATCACATTTAAAAGTAAACACTTTTTATTCATACTTTTTGTCTTTGCATCATGGTCATTTAACCCTCCTCCAAACTCAGATTAATCTCTCCTTAGTGACAACGAAAAATAATTAGGTAAAAATCTCTGAAAAGTGTCCGTATCTGGCAATTTTTGCTATATCCTGTGCAAGTAGTTCCTGCTCCTTGCTATAAATATTTTGGTCTATAGTGGCTTCTGTCTTTGATATACTTGGGAGGTCTATTGGAGAGTCCAATAGATTTTTGGTTCAAAAGGGTATGGATAGTTTAATCACTTGCTTTGCTAATTCCAAATTAATACCCAGAATTGTTGAATTACTTCATAGTTTTTACTAACAGGGCATCAGTGTGCCTGTCCTCCCCCAGCCTGAGCAACACTGATTCTTCACATCTTTTGTTATCTATAATTCTGGAAAGCATTTTGGAACTATGCAGAAAAAGTTACCAAATAGTGCATACTCTTGAACCTGGCTATACGACTTCTAGGACTATAACCAAAAGAAATCAAAGAAATAGGAAAAGGCATTATATTTGTAAAAATATAGTTGCTCTTTTTTTGTTGTAGAGAAAAACTGGAAACTAAAGGGATGACTATCCATTGAGGAATGGCTGAATAAGATGTGGTATATAAATGCAATGGAATGCTACTGTACTCTAAGAAATGAGGAAATAGAAGATTTCAAAGGCACATGGAAAGACATATATGATCTGTATGATTAATTATGCTTATTGTTTTCTTAATGTTAAATTATATCTGACATAAATCTTAATTTGTCACAATGAATTATTTGTTGCATATTGCTATAGTATCTTTACAAGTATCTTATTTAATATTTTTCATTGATGTTGACTAACAAGATTGATCTGTATTTCTTTTTCTCTACTTGGTCCCTCTCAGTTTTGTATGTCAGTACAATAATTACCTCAAAAGAAATCTGGCATACTATTTGACAGATTTATCTTATTAAGATTTGTTGGCACAGCTAGGTGACACAGTGGATAAAACTCTGGCCTTGGAATCAGGAGGACCTGAGTTCAAATCTGACCTCAGACACATGACATTTACTAGCTGTGTGACCCTAGGCAAGTCACTTAACCCCAATTGCTTCACCAAAAAGGAAAAAAAAGATTTGCCATCCCTTTGACAGTTTATTTGTGGTTTATCCAATTTGTTTTTTTAAACCCCTCCCTTTTTTGTTTTGTTAGTTGAAGTATTTTATATTTTTGTCAATATTCATCAATTTCCTTTGAGCTCAGCCTCACTGGTATACAATTAATAGCTGATCATAATTCATTATATTTCCTCTTCATTTACTATGAATTTTTCTTGTTCATTAACTTTTTTTTTTAGTAACTTAATTTTCCTTTCCCTTTTTCTTGATCAAGCTGTCTAGTGGCTCATCAAATCTGTTAGTGTTTTTTTTTTAAATAGCTCTTTGTTTTTATCATTTTCATACTCTTTACTTTGGAGTTTTTCTATTTTCTCCTCCAGTTTTTAGGATTTCTTCTTTTGTACTTGTTTTGGAGTGGCTAATTTTAAAATGTTTTCTAGTCATACTCATCTTATTGTTCTTACTTTTTCTATGTTGTTAACATAAGTTTTCAGAGATGTGACTTCCTCTGAGAACTGCATTAGCTAAGACCCGTAACTTTTAACAGAAGTTTCATTGTTATCGTTTTCTTTAAGATCATTATTTCTTGCTAACATGATCTGACTCATTCATTATCCACTATGTCATTGATTAGTTTCTATTTATGTCTATATCTTTTGCTCATATTTCCTTTATTGCTATTCTTATTGTGTTGTAGAATTTAAAGATATGCCTATGTGGCTACTTTTTTACATTTTTTTTATGGTTCTTTTATATTCTAACACATGCTTTTGGGAGGTGGTCAATACTATTGAATCCTGAGAAATATGTATATGCCTTAAGACTCCCATTCAGAAGTGTCTTAGTCAAATGTGTTTGTCCAAGAACTAGTTAAATTACATAATTTCTCTTCTTGCTTATCTTTTAATTGGATTCATTTGCATCGAAGAAAAGAATACTGTCACTTTCTATTATATTGCTATCAATGTATTTTTATAATTTGTCTAACATTTTTCTAAAGAATTTAGTTGTTATGCTATCTGATACTATGCATTCAACATTATTATAAATATTTCATTGTCTATAGTACCTTTAAGTATAATGTACTTTTGTTGTGTGTCTCCCTCTTCTTTATAAATTTTTATTTCATAATCTGAAATCGTTGCAGTCTCTTAGAGTCATCTGAAACACATTAAATTTTGCCAAATTTTCTTTTTAAATTCTGTTATGTATCTATGTTTGAAAATAAGTTTATTTTGTGCAGAAAATTTTGGGGTTTTATTTTCTCATCCATTATCTATTTCTTATTTATTTCTCCATTTTTTCCTATTTTTATTGGAGTATTGGTTCTCAATTTATTTGAGAGTTTGCATTTATGGTTATACTCATTTTGTGTTTTCTTTCATGAATATGTGTGCACACACATACATACATATATACATTCATAAATTCACACCTTCTAAAGGATGACGGAAATGTGAACCCTTCTTCATATTACCTGTACAAGCTGCGAGTATGGTCACTCCCAGTTTCTTTCATCTCTTTGGGGCCTGTTTCTTAAACATAGAATAAGGTAATTTGACTAACTGATTCCTAAGGTCCCTCCAAATATGAATCCTATAAATCTAAGTAGAAAGGTAGGGGCCAATTAATAGATTAATGAGGAGAAACAATAATATATCTCTCAGGCTCTGCAGAGAAGAGGAGCAGGAAATGTTTTGGAGAAAATAGTGTCCAAGTTCCACAGCTGAGCTCATCAAAGTTTCACATGTAAAATTTCTTATGGTTGCATGGTAACTTTAAGAGCACCGGGGCTCAGCTGCTCAACATGTTTTAGCTTGTCATAATAGTTTTAAAGCCAAGATCTAAGATGTTTTATTGGTGCAGCAATAAAGTAAGTCATGTGGATTGAGTATGTTCTAACTTTCTTTTTGAATATTTGCTATTGCCAGAAGCTTATTATTGCCACCACTCACAAGGCATCATAACCTCCTAGATTAGAACTGGAAAGGACCTTCGAAATCATCTAGTCCAACCCACTCAAATTACAGATAAAGAAACTGAGGCCCAGGGAGGTTAAGTTACTTGCCCAAGAACGCACAGAGATCGTGCCTCCCCCTCCTCCCTCTTTCAACAGCAGGGTGTCACCATTTTAAAAGCAGCTTTCTGTAAATAGTATTGTCTTAAGTTTTTAAGTTGTTTACTCTATGTGTATGTGACAAAGTGTCACAAATCAGGTAATTAATCACACTTAACACCATTTCTGCTTACTTGAATGCTACTGTGAGATTGGGAATGAAGGGAAGATATATCGTGTAGAGAAGCTGCTTTAAAGGGTTGAGATTTCATAAATTAGATTTGTTTTGCCAGGGCAAACTGGTTGCAGGAATCAAGCTACATAAAACTGAGATTACAGTGGAGAAAGTAAAACCTATTCAAGTGGCTATAGATATGCATTTCTCTGATTATTAGGGGTTATAAACATCTTTTTACACAGTTACTGTGAGTTCATATTTCCTTCTTCATAATTGTTTATATACTTTGATCATTGTTCCTTGTGCTGGATTCTAGATGTCATATTATTACCTGTTGCATTTACTGCAAATATTTTCTCCTAATCTGTTTTTTCAAATAATTTAGTGATGTTTTTTGCCATTCAAAATCCTCTGGAAAGGAAGAAAAACTGAACTGAAGAGCTGTAAACAGTGATCAGATCTACAATAATTATCCTTTCATTAATTAAAAAAAATTCCTCAAGTCTTTGAGTCTATAAATTGGCAGTGATTGCTTTTTGTCCCAGATACTACATTATCTTAGAAATCATTGTCTGAATCCTCCACTAGAGTCTCTATAACAACTCCTTAATTAGAAGAGGCTGGCAAACGTGGCAGCTTGGAGGGCTCAGTAGAATACTGTTCCTTGTTCCCTTCCAGTTTATAATTATGCCAGTCTATGCCATCCAGAAAGAACAATGCTTCATTACAGTCTGACACTCCCAAGGAAGAAGTTGCAGCTGAATTTGGCTTTGTAATTTCTATCTGGATTCAGTATGCTGATGTCCAAGTTCTGACATTGGCTGCCGAATAACATTTTAAAAGGATGATACTCAGAGAAAAGTGGCCTAGAATTTTTGGTGGTTTATTTTTCTGCATAAAATATGACTTATTAAGATAATAACACAAAGTTGTATGGCCTTTGACATTTGTAAACACAATAAGAATCTTAATTAACTAGAACCCTTGAGTGAGCAGTATTTTTTTTTCCAAAGGTAAGATTCTCTGGATAAAAGTGGTAGATAGCTAATACTCCTTGGAAAACAGAAAGATACCAAACTCAGACAGATTAACAAAACTCAGGAAAATGTGGTGACTTCTCTTTTTACTAATCAAAACGGCCCCAAATGGTGACTGGTTGGTGATTTCACCAAGGAATGGTAAAAGTCAAGGTCCCTTGAGTACATAAATACAGAAGATGGAGGAAGCTAAGGTGAACAAAGGAAAATTAATTAATTCATGATTCATCTCTATGAAATTTTCTGAATCTTATCAAAACAAGATGGGCCTTATTCTGACCTAAAATCTCTTCCAGGCAATGTGACAAATATTTCAATGAAATTCATCTGTTTGACTACTGAGAATGCTAGATTTGAAGTCAAAGGAATTAAATTTTTAATATTTAAGCTTAAAATTCTGGCTATGCAATTTATCTAAGTGATTCGGGGCATATTATTTAAACCCATTAAAACCTCAGTTTTCTCACTTATAAAATGAAAATGTTGGACTACATCATTAAATGACTTCTAAAGTTTGTTTCACTTCTAAATCTGTGATACTATTGTTCCATCTTCCAGCCAAGCCTATAAATGTTTTTTTTTTAAAGAAGTATTGATTCAAATTATATAAAAAGATAAAACATTTAAATCAGGAAGGAAAGGAAAGGAGAGTGTATGGGAGGCCTAATGCTGTCTTTTTAATGAAGCCTTTATTGACCACTCCAACCAGATGGTAATTCTCCCTTACTTGGAGGCATTATAATTTGTCACTTTATCACACTTAGCTGGAGGAATCAGATGAATGTAAGTGGATCTTCAAAACTTATTTCAGAAACAGTATCAGGAATATTATAGGATTTGTATAATCCAGGATTCAAGTCTGGAGCATTTGTGTAAGTCTCTGCTCATTTGTTAACAGGACCATGACTCATTTCATGTCTGTGTTCTGGGGTGATGTTGGCATGAGGGCTTTGGAGAGACATTCTTTATTCTTGTTTAGAAATATAGAATGTATAGTTTCAGACTCTCCTTGAGACTTACTCTGGGGTTTCAAAAAGTGGGAAATGATAGACATGTTCAGGAGCTAGTTCCTCAATACGTCCCTAATTTCTAGTTTGCCTTTCTAGTCTCTCTCTCTCTGTGTCTCTCTGTCTCTGTCTCTCTCTCTCTCTCCTCTCTCTCTCTCTCTCTCTCTCTCTCTCATTGCACTGTCCCATTTCCAGCAGGAAAGCTTATTCACTCTGTGTATTTTCTGGTATATTCTAATTTACATAATTTCTCTGGTTGCTGTTTGTTATTTACTTGGATACATGGGCTTACTTACTCTTCACTATTTGTGAAGAGGGAGGGAATAAGCATTTATATAACACCTACTATGTGCCATGGGTGTGTGTGTGCTAAGTGCTTTTTATAAATATGATCTCATTTGATACTAACAATAATCCTGTGAAGTAGTTGCTATTGCTATCCTCATTTTACAGTTGGGGAAAGTGGGGCAAAGGTTAAGGGACTTGCCCAGAGTCACACAGCTAGTAAGTGGCTGAAGCCAGATTTGAACTCAAGTCTTCCTAATTGTAGAACAAGTGCTCTATTCACTGTTGCACCACCTGCGTCTAGTATTTGATTAGGAGTCAAGCTTGCAGAAAGGGAAGCTAGGTGGTGCAGTGCATACAGTGTCAGACCTGAAGTCAGAAGACCTGAGTTCAAATGTGGCCTCAGAGACTTACTAGCGGTGTGACCCTGGGCAAGCCACTTAACCCTGTTGCTTCAGTTTCTTCATCTGTAAAATGAAAATGAACTGGAGAGCAAAATGGCAGACCACTCCAGTATCTTTGCCAAGAAAATCACAAATGGGGTCACAAAGAGTTAGACATGACTAAAACAACTGAACAACAACAATAACAACAATAAGACTGCAGATGTAAACTTGGAGTATCCATTCCCTATAAGGAATTAGGGAAGTGGTTTGAACCTAAAGAAAACCATTTTTCTAGACTAGCGATATGTAGAAGAAAGATATAATCTGAGATCCTAATCTCAGTCAAGAAGAAATTTCCCTAATGTCTAAGGAGGCAAGCTGGAAATCTGGGCCTTGTTGAAGTGATCTACATGTCTGTCACTTCTCAAAGTCTTTTCTCTTTCTCCTCAGGGGTTCAGAAGAGAATCTGAAATGACACACGTCCTTTTTCCTCTAAGTAGGAATTTAGAATGTCTATCCTATCCAAAGCTCTCACACCAATTCTGCTCTGCATTTTGTTACATTGTGTTGCCTTCATTCTCTCCATCAATGAGAAGAATCTTTTGCACATGCTTCAAGCTTGAAACCTGGGTTACAATTACATTTCGGAAACATATTTAGACTTAACAATGAAGGTATGTAATGTGTACATTTTAGATAAATAATATCTATGTAAAATGAAAATTCATCTTGTTTGCTGACTTCTTCCTGCCATATATTACATTATGGTTAATTGTATTTTTATCTTGTTTCCTCTCCTACACATATAGAATCCAGTATAAGGAACTTAATGGAACAAGCAAGTTTCTTGAAGGTAGGTATATTGTCAGCAGCAGCAATGTAGACCATTGCATTGACTCAACTGAGGAAACTCACTTTGACTTTTATGTTATAGTCGATACTTTTCTCTTGTCTCAGGAAATTTATTCCATCTTTCATGTTTTGTACATGAATCTTATATTTCCAATGGAATTTCCATTCACTAGTTCTTTACTCCAATTCTAGTTGGGGTAAAGAATAGAGTATACTACATGGTTTAGGAAGTACTAAACTGGAAGAAGGTCAGAGGACATTGGTGAAACCTCAAAGACTATGAGGTATTGGGTAGGATAGACTGATCATGATAGGTGAAAGACATCCTTGCTCTAAAGCTTATCACAGTCAACCACTAGGTGGCAACAATCCAGGGAACAGAAGCATAGTTGGTCCTGAGGAAGCAGGTGGAGCCATTTCCAGTAGAACGGGAACTTTTGTATACCTTAGAGGCAGGGGGATGTGTTTCAGAACCTAGAACAGAGAAAAATGGAAGATGAGAAGCCATTATCTGTAGTCAAAATTGAGACAGGATCATCAGAAGTTCAATTCACTAAGCACTTATTAAACCTTGACCTTGTGGTGGGACTTGTAATAGGTACTAGGGAAACAGTCCCTACCTTTAAGGAGCTTCATTTTACTCTGAGGAAGTAACAGTTGCATAGATAATATCAGGCTGGAAAAATTCCACATAGAATCATAAGGGGATGGAGCTAGGGCTCAAGAATTTGAACAGTTGCCCTGCCATAACATTATAAGAGTGACAAACGGTGATGAGACTAATGATGTCACAGGGGCAACAAGGATATGAAACTAAAGACACCATAAGGGGTGAGACTCAGTAGTTGAAGTGACATTTCCTCATGACCTCATCACAAGTGGTCAGCCTAAGTAATTTGAGTGACAGTGTGAAATTTAAATGAATTCACCTAAAGGGAAAGCCAGGAGGTGGGGATGAGAAGGGAATGCCTTCCAAGAATGAGGGACAGCCAATGAAAATGCCTGGAGTAGGGAGATGGATTGTCTTGTTTAAGGAATAGCAAGGAAGCTAATGGCGCTGGATTGCAGAGGAAATGGGAGGGAGGCTGAAAGATGTGTATGGAGTGGGGTGGGGTGGAGCAGGCAGCCACAAAAGGCAGAAAAGATATGGGATGATAATAGGGATGGATGGAGCCAATGAAGTCTCTTTGAGGATGGAGGAGACATTGGCATGTTTGTAGGCAGTAGAGAAGCAGCCAATAGACAGGGAGAGATTGACGATAAGTAAGAGGGAGGCGATGACAGAGAGCGCAGTCTGCTGGAAGAGATGGATGAAATAGGATCACTTGTGCATGTAGGGAGGTTGAACATGAGAAGAAGTACCACATGCTTAAGTGAGACAGGGGTGAAGGAAGGTGTAGGGACAGAAGCTGGATAATGTGAGATCAGGAAGATAGGGGAAGAGGGAGCTCTCAGCAAATGACCTTTTTTTTTCAGGAAAATGTGAGGGAAGGTTCTCAGGTGAGAACATTGAGGAAGGAGAAGCTATGAGAGATTTGAGGAGGAATGAAAAGATTGGAAGGACTGCTGTGGTGAATGGGATAGTGAATTAGGGAGGTATAAAAGGATTATCTACTAGCCATGAGGCTCTAGTTTAGGTTATGTAATAAAAGTTGGTAGTGGACCCAGTTAGGACAGTTGCATAGTTTTCCCCACCTTTGTTCAGCAACACCTGTTTAGGAGCCAAGACAATGGATAGTGAGAGTGATCTAAGGCTGAGGCTTAGCAGATCACACAGTCAGTGATATGATAAAGGGGGAAAGGACTCAAGAGGACAATGTAGAGTTGAAGTAGTTCAGTAAGGGGTCAAGATGGGAGGGGAGGAGATTGTGACTAGTATGTGATGATAGCCTAGGAGAGAACCAAAGGGTAGAAGGATTGGAGGTCATAGTGTGGATGAGGAGCAGGGTTTGATATTAGAAAGCAGAAGGAGAAATTGAAATCCAATAGACTATATACAGATACAGGAATTTCAGAGTTCATGAACATGAAAGTGGTGAATATATGAGTGATTGCAAGATCAAGAATATGACTGTCTTTGTGGTGGGTGAAGTCATGGAAAATGAGTAAGTTGTATTCAGTGCCATACCAATCAAACTACCAAAAAATTATTTTATAGAGCTAGAAAAAAATAATAACAAGATTCATTTGCAATAACAAAAGATCCAGAATATCAAGGGAACTAATGAAAAGAATAGCAGGGCAAGGTGGCCTAGCTGTTCCAGATCTTAAATTGTATTATAAAGCAGCAATCATCAAAACTGCTTGGTACTGGCTAAGAAATAGAGTAGTGGATCAGTGGAATAGGTTAAGTGTGCAAGACACAGTAGTCAATGACTATAGTAACCTACTATTTGATAAACCCAAAGACCCCAGCTTCTGCAATAAGAACTCACTACTTGGCAAAAACTGCTGGGAAAACTAGAAAAGAGTATGGAAGACACTAGGCATAGACCAAAACCTCACATCATACCAAAATAAAGTCAAAATGGGTTCATGATTTAGATATAAAGGCTGATACTATAAGCAAACTGGGAGAGCAAAGGATAGGTTACCTATCAGGTTTATAAAGAACAGAAGAATTCATGACCAAACAGGAGATAGAGAACATCACGAAATGTAAAATGGATAATTTTGATTACATTAAATTGAAAAGTTTTCTGCACAAACAAAGCCAATGTAATCAAAATTAAAAGGAAAATAGAAAATTGGGAAAGAATTTTTACAACCAGTATCTCTGATAAGGGCCTCATTTCTAAAATATATAGAGAACTAAGTCAAATTTATGAGAATACAAGTCATTCCCCAATTGACAAATGGCCAAAGGATATAAGAAGGCAGTTTTCAGATGAAGAAATTAAAGCCATCTATAGTCACATGAAAAAATACTCTAAATCACTATGGATTAGAGAAATGCAAATCAAAACAACTCTGAGGTACGGCATCACACCTATCAGATTGGCCAACATGACAAGACAGGAAAATGATAAATGTTGGAGAAGATGTGGGAAAATTGAAACACTAATGCATTGTTGGAGTTGTGAAATGATCCAACCATTTTGGAGAGCAATTTGGAACTATGCCCAAAGGCTATAAAAACATGTATACCCTTTGACCCAGCAATAGCACTTCTAGGGCAGTATCTCACAGAGATCATACAAATGGGAAAAGGACCCACATGTACAAAAAAAAAAGAGCTAAGCTATAGCAGCTCTTTCTGTGGTGGCAAAGAATTGGACATTGAGAGGATGCCCATCAATTGGGGAATGACCGAACAAGTTGTGGTATATGAATGTAATGGAATACTATTGTGCTATAAGAAATGATGAGCAGGCAGATTTGTAAGACTTGGAAAGACTTGTATGGACTGATTCTGAGTGAAGTGAGCAGAACTAGGAGAATGTTGTACACAGTAACAGTCACGTTGTGCTATGACTAACGTTTACAGACCTAGCCCTTCTCAGCAATGCAAGGATTTAAGACTTCTCCAAAGGTCTCATGATGGAAAATGCTATCCACATCCTAAGAAAGAACTATGGAATTTGAATGCAGATCGAAGCATACTATTTGTTTTTTATCTTCTGTTTTGTTTTGTTTTCTCTTTTTTTGTGGTTCCTCCTATTGATTCTAATTTTTCCTTACAACATGACTAATGTGAAAGTATGTTTAATAGGAATGTAAATGTATAGCCTATATCAGATTGTGCTCCATCTTGGGGAGGGAGGGGGAGAAAAATTTAAAACTCAAAAGCTTACAGAAGTGATTGTTGATAAATCAAAATAAATTAAAAATAAAAAAAAGTAAAAAAAGAAAAGCAAAAAAAAAGAAAATGAGTAAGTTGAGGAACTGGGAGGTTAGTGTGTTTGAGGAAGTATCAGTAAGTATATTGAAGTCTTCTAGTATAAAGGCAGGAGTTGGGAAGGACAGAAAGACTGTTAGATAGGTACTGAATTCATTGAGGAAGAAAGGATATGACCTGGAGGTCTGAAAACAACAACTATCAAGATTTTTATTGGGTAGTAGATGTTGACTGAATGAACCTCAAAGGAAGAGAGATTACTGAGTGATAGTAGTAAAGGGAGAACCTGGAAGTGGAGTGAAGAGTATTCCAACTCCTCCTTGATCAGATAATTGGAGTGAAATGAGTGAAAATGAAGCCTGTACTGGAAAGAGTAGCCAGAGGGGCTATATTATTTTGAGAGAGCCAAATCTCAGTGAGAGTCAGAAGTAAGAAGGAGTGGAAAAGGGAAAATTTTAAGATGAAAACAAATCTATTATTTATGGAGCAGGCATTTTAAAGGGCACAGTGGAAGGGGTGGGCAGCTTTTGATGGAGACTTTGTGGGGAGGGGTTGAGTGTAATGAAATAACGAATCGAGTAGTTAGAGATAGGGAATGGAGTTTGAATGATGACCTATGGGAGTTCAGAATCACTGGAATGTGGAGGGCCTGACCAAGGGGGAGTTTATAAGTCATTAATTAAAATATTTAGAAAGATTTTCAAAGTCAATAATATGACCTTAGGGTGAAGTCCTTTCAGAGCCTTTCAGAACTAGAATCTTGGACAGAAGAAATGGTTGTATTCTCCTTCCCTCAAGGCAGAAAATGAAGATGGAAACTTGGTAGAATGGTGCCTTCTTCCCTCATCTCAATGGCAGGATACTGGTATGGTGAAATGGCACTTCTCCTTTTTCCACAGGAGACTGGACATCAGGTGGAAGTCTCAGGGAGATCAGGCAGGAGATGCACAAGGCACAATGGTAAGGTGCCCACCTCTGCTCAACTGACTCTGAAATGACTGCTACTTCTGTAACTAGCCTCTTTTTAAGCCATAATCATTTTCATTTATCACAATGTTATTTGGTTTGTTATCTCCAGTACTTTTCAATTTCCTGGTTTTGGAAAGTATTCCTGATTTATAGGCATGATGCTTTCTGTCTTAGTCTTTAAATCTGTGTGCTCATTTGTTTCTTGATCCTGGATTATGTTTTCCAACTGCCTTCCCCCATGTCCATTTCTACTATAAAAATGTAATTCTGTATACAATTTTAAAGTATAAATCCCTAAATTTAATGCCTTGAAAATCTTGTCAAGTTCAGCAAAGTACTTGTCTGTTTTTTCATTTTCTGCAAAAGATGTTGGTGCATCAGTTGCAATTACCTTTATAGTGATCTTGTTTGAATATACTTGAGCACTGCAAGGGGAGAAGATTAACTGTCCCATGAGATGCTTTTTCTTGTGCCTTTGGTGCTCCATGAAAATAATTCTGCCAATGCCTTTATTTACCTCTTTGAGAAGAACCTGTGAGCCCTCCATTTATCTGCAACTTCTTTAGTTATTCTGGTCTTGTTTATAGCGAGGATATTAATATAGGTATGTCTCAGATAAAGATTGCACATTAAGAATACCAACAGTTAAATGAACATTTCTAGGTGTTTATCTCTATATGAGTCTCAAAGCCTCTGTCCTGTTTTCTTCCACTCTGCCACTATCATTGTGAAAGTAGAAGAAGTCCATACAGGTTTAAGGCCATTTTATGATTTTCCCCTCCCCTCAATTCACAGGTTGCCAACCCCCCTCAATGGCAACCTGTGAATTCGTTGGGTTCAAATACCAACTCCGACCCTTGCTATCTGTATGTCCTTGGGCCAGTAATTACCTCTGTGGCCCTCAATTTCCTAATCTGTAAAATCAGGGAGTTGGATTAGAAGATCTCTGATGGCCCCCAGATCTAGATCTATGATCCTTTTCAAAGCTTGGTAAAAATCTGTCAGTGCTTGTTCTTTGCTAGAATGACCCTCAAGAACATAGAGTTACCTCTAAGTGACAATGAGGCACAGAGTAGGAGGGTTATGGAGTTTTAATAATAGATATTTTTCCCTAGTGTATTGTTTCTGATTTTGTGTTTTCTCCTTTCCTTTGTAAGTAAGTCATAGAAAGAAAATTTCTGAATTGGAATATGTTGCAGACAATGGGTGGGAGGAAAAGATAATATCATATTTTAATGAGTTTGTATATTCTCTTTTCTCTTGTAAATAATGCTTGTGAAACCCATTTGTCAGTTTGAAATATGTTGCAGAGAGTAGGTCAAAGGGAATGTGAGTGCAAATACTATATTCCTGGGCATCTAATTATGGTGACAACAGCAAAAAAACAAGATAGGTATTTAGGGATTGAGTGCAACAGCTCTTAGGTGTACGGGACTCAAGCAGGTCCAGAAGGCTCAGTACTGTATCTCCATTTTGTGATAAAGTGGTAAGTGGACAGAGAGTAGGGAAAAGACCTATGTCTTGCAGAGGTATTCTCTTGATCAATTCTAAGAAGGAGTTGAAGTCCTTGGAAAGTTTACAGAGATGAGTAAGCCCTCAGGTCTAGAGCTGGGCCTTTTTTTAATTTTAATTTTAATTTTCTGTGGTTGTCCTTCGTTCTTGAAGAGGACCAAAATTACATCACTATGTTAGAGTAAAGTTACAGTATATCTGGTGACTGATCAGACCAATATGAGGAAGGAAAGAACCCAGAGACAGAGGAACAAACTGATTCTCTTTAAGACTACAGACCCTGCTTCCAACCTTGTGCCAGTAGCTATTAACCAAGGAAGCAACCCTTACAATGATGTAACCTAAGAACTACTGGTTCCTTAGCAAGCCAAACTTGTGAAGATCCAGAAAAGAAAGTTCTTACCACCGAAGTCCATGGCACTGTCCAATGGCTCAACACCAGAAATATAGTTTTATCAATGGAAATGACACTGAGGAAGATACATTATCAGAATTACCACTTTACCTTAAGGACCAAGGGGCCTTTATTTGTGATTTGACATAGAAACTTCCTATATATGTTGTCTCCCTTTATTAGAATGTGAGCTCCTTGAAAGCAGAGACTGTCTTACTTTTCTATTTGGACTTTTAGTGCTTAGTATATAGTAAGGGCATAATAATTGTGAACTGAGATGAGCTGGCATTTTGGCATATCTAAGATCTTGGTGCTATGGGCAATTCCCTTCACTGATAGAGCTTGGAACCCCTTCACATCTTCTGTCCTGTGCAATTCTTGGCCATATTTTCCCATCTGTTCTCCATAGAACACCACCCAATACCCCAGAGGCCTTCCTTTCACTCTATATTTGGAGCAGGTAGTAGTACCAACAAACACTTAAGCAGTTATTTCTAATTTTCACTACCTAAGTTTCATCTACTTTTTTCTTTTCTGTTTACAAATATTTCCTTTAACTTAGTGGAAAGGATACTGGAACAGGAGTCAGAGTCCTTATTTGAATCCTTACTCTTCCACTTAAAATCAGTGTAACCTTGGGCAACTCACAACCTCTCTGGATTTCAGTTTCCTCAGCTGTAGAAATGAAGGGGTTGGACTCCAAGGCTTCTTAAACTTTTTCCACTCACCGCCCCTTTCATGTTTTGGAAGTGTTTGTTGGCATTGCATGGTGTGATGGTATGTGCAGTACAAAGTGCACATGCTTTTTGTTCAGAACCAAGGCTGCAGTGACATTGTGCCATGCAACATGGGCAAGCGCTACCAGAAACACGAATTCGTTATGTTTGATTTTCAGCTAATTTTTGGTCATTGTGTGTTGAGAAACTTTTTACTGTTGCCAAATTTTTCGTAACCGCATATACTCACAGTTTAAGATGCGCTGGACTAGACAACCTCTAAGGTTTGCATCCAGCTCTCAATTTATGATTCTTTTCCAGCCTTACGTGTACTCATTAGGGCCTTTTATGTCACTTCTCATTTGTATGGCATCATTGGCAACATGCTTCAGCCTACTTATGCGCACCATGTGTCTTTCCATTTACCTTTGGATTATTGGACATTTTGGTTCTTCAGAAACCACATTGTTCCACAGTTAGCAACCATAGAATGTCATCAGGAGAACACTGGCGTGAAAGAGATGATTTTTATAGTTGAGCACATGAGCTAAACATAATCCAGAAGAGATCATTCCCTCATCACCAAGAACACAAGACAATGGTTCTAGTGATTCTCTATCCTATTTTGAAAGCATTGAAGAAAGGTTTCAGGCTTCTTACTATACCATCATTTATACAGTCAATTATGTTCTTTAAAGGGAATCTGGAGTATTGACTCACTTTAGGCAAAGCATAGATAGAATATGATTGTTTAGGTGATATTTCTTTCAAGATGCTGGGAAAGATCCTTTACCCAAATGTTATAATTTCTGGCTTGTCCCACTCCTCAAAATTCTACCTTTGGAGATTTACTGAGTTCATAACTGTACTCATTTAAGATATAGACATTTTTGGGAGGATTAGTGCTTTAATTTGGCTATCAGGCATTCACATATGCATGTGAAATAGTTTCATTCTAATATCTTTGATTTCAAGCTTACTATTCCTTACCATGCCATACCATGCTATGCCATGCGATACCATACCATACCATACCTTCTTAAAAGGGATGGTAAGTGGTGTACAAGGTAGAGGACTGAGATACTCAACATGTAGTTACCAATTACTATAATCCTTGGTTTGGCCATCAGAAAATTTTTTTAAAAAAACTCAAGGGCAGTGGATGGAAAGAAGAAGGTGGATAACTCTACAAGTTTGTGTCTAAATCTCATGTCTCCCTCATTTTATTACACATTCTATTACACAGTGCACTAGGGGCTATATAGCTTCCTGGTGTCTCACAATTTTATTCTCCTTATACAGGAATTTCTGGGGCTCTCCAGTTCCCTCAGAGATAAAAATGGTGCTGGAGAAACACCTGTTACACAGAAAAAAACCAAAATAGATGAAAATTATTTATTGTTCAGAGCAAGCAATTGGGTGGCCATTCTATTGAATTTAGCACATAAATACTTATAACTAGCATTTATAGAGCAATTTAAGGTTTGCAAAGGTTTATCCTCATAACCGTGGGAGGTAAATGTTATTATTATTATTCCCACTTTAGAGATGATGAAACTAAGGCAGACAGAGATTAAACAGCTTACCTAGGGTCACACAACTAGCAAGTGTTTGATGCTGGATTTGGACTCACGTATTCCTGAATCCAGGCCCAGTGTTCTATCCATTTGCCCACGGGCTGCCACAACTAATCTGGAATAGGCATAGCCGATGGTCAGTGCACTAAACAAGAGGAAGAGAGTGGGCTGGATTGTATTTGGGGAATGATGAAGAGTTTTTAATAATTGCAACCTGATCCCTGACACAATCTTTTAAACATCTTTTAAACAATAGTGTTTTTCTGGTGACTATAAAGCTTAGAACACTATTTTCTCCAAATAATCAAAGTTTTGAATGACCTAAAGGTTTGGTTGGTTGGTGTAGGTAGACTACAGTATATTTCTGATAATGATCCATATGCAAGAAATATGGTGCAAGGGATGTATCACCCAGGAAATGTACAATCAGAAAAAGGGGTAGTCTTATTATATAATACAAACATTTGTACTCAATAAATGGGCAAAAAGAGGTAATTATTTTCATTACTAAAGTATTTGATCTCAGGTTCTTTTGAAAAGTAATCTTTCCTAATACACTTAAGTATTTGGTTATCGATTATAAACTCATTGGGAGAGAGCCAAAAGGAGCTCACCACTCTAATCCTAATCTCTGAAAAGCCCTAGTGGGCCTGGAGTCAGGAAGACTCCTCTTCCTGCATTCAAATCTGGCCTCAGATACTTACTGGCTGTGTGACCCTGGGTAAGTCATTTAACCCTGTTTGCCTCAGTTCCTCACATGTAAAATGAGCTGGAGAAGGAAATGGTAAGCCGCTTGAGTGTCTTTGCTGAGAAAACCCTACACGGGGTCATGGAGAATTGGACAGGGCTGAACAACAAACAATTTCAAGTCAATCAGAAAGTTGAAGTGTCTGGAATGATAATATGTCAATGGGAAACTGTAAATTCATTTTACAAAAACTTGTTTCATGTCCAACTTTTCAGGACCATATCTGTTGCATAAACTAACACAAACCTCTGATAATTATGACTCTGAACACGATTGATTTGAAAGGACCTTCTGAATATGAAACATATTGCTCTTTACAAAACAAGCTATTGTATAGTTATAGATATGTTTCTAGAAAATTTCTTTCCTTGCTGCTTTCAGGGCATGAGGTAATATTTGTAAAGTAGTGACAGCTCCTTCTGAAGTGGAAAATCAAAGCACTTTGAGCAAGAAAGCTGAAGGCAGCCATTTATTCATGATCAGTTACCATCTGGGAGATATTATAGCAAACAAGCTAAACAGATAGACATTTACCCTTCTGGGATCTCCACTTCACAGACTGCATTGATTTAGATAAGGCTACATCAAATGATATTTCAAATAATATTGCTCTTATAAGTCTTTCACTAGCCTTAGAGTTATTGGAATGAGGCATACACAAAAGACAAGGCCATAAGATTTTACTTTTGAATGGAAAATCTTAAAGTGCTTGCAAATTTACTTGGCAGAGTCTTGAAGTGGTAAATGGAATTGCATACTGGGATCACCATGTAAATCTCAGGCAAATAGTTCTCCCTCCCCAGTCTGCTTTGGAGTCAATGAAACCTTTTCCATTTGGGGACCTGAACTCCCACCAGTGAAAAATTCAGACATGAGAATGTTGATTTATGAGTAGACTAGTGAGAACTCATTGCTGAATTCACACAGAGTAAATTTGCTCTGCGAGTAATTTTTTCCTATCCAATATCAAGAGACAATAGGGAAACTTAATAGTCTTTTAATGCTCATGTCTGACTGGTTCATAAGATTTAGAGCTGGAAGGGAGCTCAGAGTTTATTTAGCCCAGCCCTCTCATTTTACAGATGAAGAAACTGAACATGACAATTGAAGTGATTTGTTCAAGGGTACACAGATCCTAAGGAGCTGAGTCAGGGTGTGCAAACAAGCTACCTACAAGATAAATAGGAAATAATTTGGAGAGGAAAAGCATTAGAAATAAAAGAGATTGGGGAAAGCTTCCTGTAGAAGGTGGGGTTTTAGGTGGGACTTGCAGAAAGCCAGAGAATCCAGGTAGTGGACTTGAGGAGGAAGAGTATTCCAGGCATGGCTGACAGCCAGAGAAAATGCCTGGAGCTGAGAGATGGAATGTCTTATTTGTGGATCAGCAAAGAAGTCGAAGTCTTTGTACTAAAGAGTGTGGGGGGGAATAAGAAGACTGGAAAGGTCGGGGGTGGTTATCACCTCTTCTCTGGCTTTCCTTTCTTTCCTTCCTTCTCAGTCTAGACTTTTCAGCTGACTGGCTCAAATTCATGCTTTCATCTATTCTTGGATTCTTTGGTCCTTGTCCTATAACTTCTTATGTACTGCCAAATTCCAAACCTGGATTACTCCTACCCATTTTACTCTGTTTACTAGTGTCTTCCCAGATGCCTACAATCATGTTAGAATGTTGGTTCCTTGTGAGTAAGAATTATTTCATTCATTACATTTGTATTCCTAGTACCTAAGACAATGTTGAGTACATAATAGATGCTTAATAAATGTTTATTGATTGTTGGATGCCTACGTTTCTCCCATCCTTAAAAAAAAACCAAACAAACAATTCACTAGACCTTATCAGGACATCAAGCTATCATACAATATTTATTCTCCCTTTCTCAACCAAACTCACAGGGTAAAACAAAACAAAACTTGTCCATACTCACTGCCTCCACTTTCTCTTTAGTCACTTATTTCTCAGCCCTTTGAAAGCTGGGCTACAGACCTCATCACTAAATTGAAAGTATTCTTTCCAAAATTTGCAATGATTTTCAGAAGTTCATTTCTTAGCCTGCAGTTTTCTGTCTGTATGATACCAAATTAGTACAGAGAGCATCTCATCTTAGTGTACTGAGACCTTACTATCAAATTATTTTATATAGAAGAGTTGACCATGACATCGGTTTGCTTTGGACCCTCATCTAAGAAGGGTTACTTACTCAAGGACCAATGGGGCCTTGTTTAAGGTGATGTCGTCATAGCTTGACTCCTGAAGATGCTATTATTTGTTGTTTTTGTTCAGTCATTTTTCAGTCACGTCTGACTCTCTGTGACCCCATTTGGGGTTTTCTTGGCAAAGATACTGGAGTAATTTGCCATTTTCTTCTCCAGCTCATTTTATAGATGAAGAAACTGAGGCAATCAAGATGGAATGACTTACCTAGAGTTACACAGCTAGTAAGTATCTGAGGCCAGATTTGAACTCAGGAAGGGAAGTCTTCCTGACTCTAGGCCCAGCACTCTATCCACTGTGCCACTCGGCTCCTCAAAGATAGGCCCTAGTATAATTGATATAGTAAATGAAATAATTAGATTTCCTAATTCACTTGAAAAATAATGAATTAGTTTAATTTATTCAGTGTTTCTTAATTATAAAAAGCACATTTTTCTTCATTCCATTAGGTATTTCTGAAAACATAGAGATTGTAATTCAATTCAATAAACAATTACTAAGTATAGTATGTTCAAGGTATTATGATCTGGTCTGGGAATGCAATTATAAAAAGAAAGAAAAAAATAAACAGTTCTTCCACTTGAGGTACTTACATTTGGGGAGGGGGGTGGTGGAGATTCTTGCCTATGAGCAAGGTAATGCATATGAAGTATGTGCAAAGTAATTTCCAGAAGAGTGCTAACACCTTCTGTCTTGCACAGTCTATATGGCACATGAATGAATCACTGTTGTGGTGTGCCTCAGCATCAGAAAAGCTTATCAAAAAGCAGAACATATTTTTTCTTACAATCATCATGTTGTTATTTTTTTTCCCAGAGGTCCCTGACACTGGTTTGCATGACCAGGACTTCTGAGCTGAGTTCTACTGAGTAATTACAAACTAAAGTATATTGCATGTGCACATAAATTAGGACCTTGGGTAATGAAAGAACTTGCCAGAATTCAGCCTCAGCAAGATTAAGTCTGTTATTTCAAATGAGCATATTGCATTTTGGCAGGGAAGGTTGCTATTTGGGGGGCTTATATTTAATTACTGTGAATTTAGGCTAGCTCTTGAATTTTATGGTTAAATTTTCCCAAAGCCAACTTGCTTTTAAGATTGTAGAACTTGACTGATGCATGGTTCTGCCCTATTTCCTCAGTTGTGAGAACCCAATAATCCTGGCACTGTGATGCGTTACTGATTCTACGTCTGTTGCAGAAAGTTTCATAGTATGCCCTTCTTCATTAATATGAATTTCAACAAAGGAACCAACAGCCACTTAAATCCCTCAACTGCCTCTATATCTGAGCAGCTGCATTATGAGTCACTCCAGGATCAACTCATTGAATAGGCTTCTGTAGTTCCACTCAGACAACTTAGCACACCCTCTTCCAAATCTTTGGTCTCCCCTACGTCAGTGACATAAATGTAATGAAGAAGATTAAGTGGCAGCTTTTCATAAAATCTTCAAAGGTGTGTGGTTGTGGAGGGAGCAGCAGTAGACTCAGGAAAATGTTGTACTTTGCTTTGAGCACTTAAAAAAGTCTTTAAACTACTTATTGTAATTGGTTTCTCCAGGAGAGAAGCAGCATTTCTAATGCTTCCTTCCTAGTTACCTCACTGGGATTTTATTAGCATGAATGTAATCACAAATGAAAGTTCTTTGGATGGAACTCATCATTCTGAGCATGAGGTGAATACTCAACGAATTTGATAATGGTAACATGCATATGTAGCTGACCTTTCTGCAATATTCAATACAGTTAACCACACACCCTCCTTTCTTTATTTTCTCTTCATCCTTGGCTTTGGTGACAATTCTCTCTTGGTTCTCTTCCTACTCTTCTAATTGGTTCTTTCTCTGTCTTCTTGGTCTGTTGGCCTCTGTGTGTCCTCTGTGGCTTCCGCAGAACTCCCCCTAAAGTTCCCATTTAATTCCTTATTCCAATCCATGATATATCAAAAACATGTTGGGGAAAGTCAAGATGTAGAAGGTATAATTGTAATCCCACACTCTCATTGTTTATGGAAAGGACATGTTGACTGATTACTCTGTGGATCACCATCCCTGTGACTTCCCAGATATTCCCTTCCCTGGCTCCATTTCCATATATGTGTTATCTATCTTAAAATGTAAGGTTCTTGAAAGAAGGTCTATCTCATTTTTCTGTTTGTATCTCCAATGCTTAACAGTGTTTTGTATGTTGTAAACGCACAATAAATGCTTTCCCCCCTTCATTCATTCATTTATGATATCATTGTTCCCATGGCTTCTGTGCAAAGGACCTCCCAGATGTATATTTCTGACCCCAGTCTCTTCCCTGAACTGCATCCCTACATCTGCAGCTGACGTCTCCATCTGGATGGTCTACTCCAGAATTTCACACTCAATGTGTTAAAAAAATGAAATTGCCCTCTCTAGTCCTGCCAGTCTTCTCAACTGCCCTATTTTCTTTTAAAAATCTTGGTGTCTTTGACTTCCCATCTATTATTATCCTATGTCTGTAAAATGAGGGAGTTGTACTTGGTAACCTTTGAGTTTCCTTACAGATCTAGATTTATGTTCCTCTATGATCTGATCAGTTGCCGAATTCTGCCAAGTTCTACATCCACAATACGAGGCCAAAAGTCTTACTACAGTTTTAAACCACTAAAGCTGTCATTTCTCTTATCCTCTCCATTCATACTTCCCACGCTCCGGTTCAGTGCCTCACTACTTTTCTTTTACCAGGGACATGCTGAAGGTAGCTCTAGCCATGGACGATCCTACTTTCAAATTTTTAGCATGAGCATTTGTACCTCAGAAACTGGCAATTACTATAAATCAAGGCTTAGATGTCACAGTGGATAGAGTGCTGGGCCTGAAGTCAGAAAGATTCATCTTCCTGAGTTCAAATCTGGCCTCAGACACTTACAAGCTGTGTGACTCTGTACAAGTCACTTAACCCTGTTTGCCTCAGTTTACCCATCTGTAAAATGAGCTGGAGAAGGAAATGACAAACCACTCTCGTACCTTTGACAAGAAAACCCTAAATGGGGTCATGAAGAGTTGGACATAACTGAATAACAAAGGCTTAATTTATTGTTTTTTAAACTGTCTTAGACTTAATAAAATGTTATTAATCCAGAGTAAATGTAAAGATGTGGGTACATACATCCTCCCACCCGCACTTGCCAATACACCCCTGTATTGCTCTAAACATTGCTTGAGCTCAGCAGGAGTGTAGTAGAAGGCTCATGGACTGAAGTCATCATACTGGAGGCTTAGTGTCTATGGGATAATAATAATAATAATAATAATAATGATGATAATAATAAGCATTAACCCATTGAGGTTTGCAAAGTGCTTTACATCCATTATCTTATTTGAACCTTCCATTGACTATTGTAAAAAAAATTCTCCTAACTGGTCTGTTTGATTTCAGTCTCTCCTCTTTCCAATATATTCTTCACATAGTTGCCACAATGATAGTCTGAATGCCCAAGTATGACCATCTCTCTTTATTTTTCTTGCTTAAGAACCTTTAATGACTCCCTGTCATATAGAATAAACTACAAATATCTTAGCCTGGCCTTTGAGGCTCTCCACAATCTGATTCCATCTTAACTTTCTAGCCTTCATTCACTCCGCTTCTTTTATTCTATGCTGGAAGCAAGACAACTGACTTCTCCTTGATTATGTCCTGTACCATTGTATCTCTGAATTCATTCGGGTTATTGCTCGGGATTGAAATGTACTTCCTTCATGTATTGAAATTCTCTTCCTTCACAGCCCAGCTCAGGGTCCACTTTCTCCAGGAAGAATTTCCCTTATCTCCCTAGCTGAAAGCAACTACTTCCGCCTGGCATTTTCTTAAAACACCATTTGGCTCTCTCCTAAAGGATGGGCAATGGCTAATGATTCAAGCTTTAAAGAGGACTCAGTCAGAAGAAAGAAAGTGGAGTCACCACAATGGATGATATTCATCTATTACCATTTAAAAGTACTGTCACCTACTCACTCTTGAATTGGCTCACTCTTTTCCAACCTGCTTTCATCCTGGCAGGTCTAGATTCCCAGATGTAAACTACTACCACCACTACCACCACCACCACCATCACCACCGCCACAGATTATACTTAAACTCTCTTGAGATTCTAGGGGCTAATTTTATTGAGGGGGGGAAATATGCTCTCTCCATTCACCACTCCAGCTCTTGAGCCCCCATTCAATGTGTTTTCTAAACATACAACCAGCCATTCACAATGTAATGCCCCTACACAGTGTGTAATGTTTACATGACCAGTAAATAACAATAATACACTTTTAGATATTAAACATAACTATTAACAAAAGGCAAAAATAACTTTATAGACACTAAATAATTAAAGTTAATGAATAAATGGTAACTAAATGACAATACACATATAAACGTGGATCATATCTTCTCACCAATGTACCTGATATCTATGGTAAGAAGTAGACATATTCTTATGGGAGCCTGGCAGAGAAGTATTGTCTAAAGTACAGGTGTGTTACATCTTAACTTTCCCTGGTATTCCTGAGTACCTTTAAGGAAGTTGGGGGACGTGGTTTCTAGTCTCTACAATTGACTCAAGCCTTCACTGATTGTGGGGTGAGGTGAGATTCAGGTCAATTCAATCAAACAAAAGAGCATAATAGTGTTTTTTTATGATTAAGGCATCACACTAGGTGTTCAGGATTCAGAGAATAATAGGGCTTTGTGGACCCAACTTGACTAAGGTGGTGGCAACCATGTGGGAGATAGAAGGGATCTTCTTCTGGGGGAAGACATTCTTTATTCCCCTACTGTAGCTGGAGCCATTGGCTGCATCGCTTAATATTACGGGGCCTAGTACTCTGGTTTCATCACTTAATGGTCAGATTTGCTTTTACTAAGGAATATTTATATCATGTGTAAACAATCATCCCCCCACCCCCCCAACCTGGAAGGCCTCTTTAGAATCCACAGTCTCGGGGGAGGGAAAAGGGATTAGGTTCCCCATTTAGCTCAGTTCAATACAATATAGTCCCACCAAGTTCCAAATTCAAGGCCCATTGGGCTCTAGTCCTGGCACTCTGGCTTCCTTGATGGTCCGGCTGCACCATTCAGCCTGGAATCTTGGCTCCAAGGTTGCCATGACTAAACTGCTGGGTCTAACACTCTTTTGCCAGTACTTAGAACTGACCAAGGAAATAGACCAAAACCTCAACCTTGTTTCTTAGAGCCACAGGGCCTAAAGGGAGAGGGGGAAGATAGCCCTTATCCCCATTCAACTTAGTACACATGCTCATGCTACAGGTGAACAAGCCTTTCACTCCCGGAGGCCATTGGAAAAAGAGAGGGACCGTCCAGTCGTGAAGTTTTAAAGATATAATCCATCCCAGCTATGCAGCCAATGGCTCCAGCTACTCAGTCTACTAATGCGGCAGGGGAATAAAGAATGTCTTTTGCTAGAAGCAGGTGCCACATGGGTGCCACCACCTTAGTCGAGCTGGGTACACGAAGCCCTGTTACACTCTGAATCCTGAACACTTAGTGTGATGCCTTAATCATAAGAAGCACTATTATGCTTTTTAGTTTGATTGAATTGACCTGAATCTCACCTCACAGTTCTGTACACATACCCGTAAGAGATTAGTCTGAATTTGTACTGGCCACACCCTGGAAGGGTCTGTGGGTTTTTGTGGGCTTGTTTTCCTAGAAATGGAGGATAGAAAATGGACTCTCTTTAACTGAATTCTTAAGGTCATGGGATAGAGAAGGTGGAAGTTACCTTAGAGGTCAACAAGTCCAACCCTCTGATTATGGAAACTGAGGCCCAGAGCAGAATTAGTAAAAAGCCTTTCTTTGATTAGAATGTAGTCATCTGTCTCTAAGCCTAGCGGTCTTTACAAGATTTATCTGTGCCATTTTATCTTGCAACATACACTAAATGAGATATTGTAGTACACATGAAAGGCTGATATACAAACTAGAATAACATTAATTACACCTTGTAGAAGGAGGGTTATTGTGAAGGCACAGTGAGAGGACTAGAGGGCCTTTTCTTCAGAGGGGAAATAGCTCAATTTAAAATGTTGTCAAGTGAGGCTGGATTTGGTTCTCAGGGCACAGCCACAAAAGCTGCTTTGGGACACAGTCAGCTTTACTTTGGTGAGCAGACACTTTCTTCTTCCCTTTTAGTCAATTCAATTCAGTTCAACATGCATTAAGTACTTACTGTGTACAAAGTACTGGGCTGGGTACTGTGAATGCAAACATGAAAAACAACCCATCCCTGGTCTCAAGAAAGCAAAGGATGAATGAATGAATGAAAAAGTATTTAAGTGTTTACTATACAACAGACATAAAAAGCTTCACTATGAATCGGGCATAAGGCAGGGTAGGTGAGAAAGTAAGGAATGGAGTCTGAGCAACTTATCCCCTTGTATTATGGTATTTCTATCAGTTTATCTTCATTGCAGAAACAATAACCTTTCCTCTAACCCAGATTTGTATCTGTCATTTCATCAGCAGCATTTTCCATTATAGTTAGGTTGACACACTCTAAGCTTATTACCGTAGGGAAAAGAGAGACCGTGTGACTTAGTGGATAGACGCCTGGTGTAGAGGTTGGGTTCAAAGCCTGCCTTTGATACCTACTAGCTGTGTGACCCAAGTCAAGTCATCTCACCTTTCAATACTACAGGTAATTCTATAAGACAATAAAATGCAAAGAAGATGACAATCTGCACTGATAGGGAGAGTTTGCTCATCTGGGACTTCTCTATACCAATGAAATCATAAGTTCATTCCATATCTCTATATTTCATATACCCAAGTATATCATATAGTGTATGCTAAAGATATGGTTCCTATATTCAAGGGACATAAGAGCACCATTAACAAAACTTAAACAGGTTCCATCTAAATATTTAATATTCTAGCCCCTCCATTCCGAGAAAATGCTGAAGGCTATAGCTAAGTGGTGCCATAGTGCTGGGCCCAGAGTCAGGAAAACATGAGTTCAAATATGATGTATGACATCAGATACTTACTAGCTGTGTGACCTTGGGTAAATCACTAAACCTTTGTTTGCCTCATCTGTAAAATGGGGATAATAATAGCACTTCCCTCCCAGGGTCACTGTGAGAATCAAATGGGATAATATTTGTAGAACACTTAGTACAGTACCTGGCACATAGCAGATTCTATATAAATGCTGTTGTTCTTCCTCCTCTTACTACTACTTACTATTTTATTTTATTTTATTTTTTTTGGCTAGGCAATGGGGTTAAAGTGACTTGCCCAGCTAGTAAGTGTCTAGTGTCTGAGGCTAGATTTGAACTCAGGTCCTCCTGACTCTAGGACTAGTGCTTTATCCACTGTTCCACCTAGCTGCCCCTCTTCCTCCTCCTCATTATAATAATTATTATTATTATTCAGGGAATCCCTTTTTAGTAGATAAGTATGACAGAAAATATTCATTCTACCTTAAGAAAAGATAAATATGTTAAGAAATATATTAAAAACACCATCCTCTTAATTTTAGTAATCTCCTTTTTGGTTAAACTAATCTGAGGACCAAGAATGCTCTTCTCACTCAGCCCTTACACTACTTTACTTGGATGAGAACAGCTTAGAGCCAGGCTCCCATAATTGATCTTTTGACATGCTCACAGTAGCATCCACTGAAATATTACCTCTTGGCATAGAAAACAGAGATAAATTCCCCAAAATGGTCTCATAGAAATCACTAACCAACTAGAAGATGAAAATTACTTTTGAGGATTACCAAACCCCAGAGGAAATAAACTCCTGATTTGATTTTTGCCTTCCAATCTCAACCCCTAGGAAACAAAGCCCTCAGGCTTCAGCCTTCATGGGAGTGGAAAGCCTCTGAATGAAATAAAGGCAGAAAATCAGTAGGAGCACCTGTTGCATTAATATCAGCCAGTTATGGTAGCAGTTATATAAAATGGCTTGAAGATTTTCCCTCACACAACCTATACAACACAGCATCTGAAATCCTAGAGAGTTTCATCATCTTTGCAAAAATGGCTCCTTGAGAAAAGAGATTATATCTCATGTTGGGTTTTTTTTCTTCCTGCAGTGTCTAATAAGTCGGTTGCAGAAACTATCTGTGAAATGTCTTTATATGCCTGGAAATTAACCAAACTGTTGTAAAAAGATTGTCATTCACCCTGCCATTCCTGCCCCTCAATTCTCCCCCCTCTCCCATATTGAGTGAGTGCTCTACCTAGCTCAGTTGACAGACATAAGCAGCACGGCACTGCCCATCCATCTGTGCTCACAGTCAGTCATGTGTCCAGGGGGTAGGGGTGGGGTTACATTTTTTCAGCTGGGAACATAGAGGCATCAGGTTCATCAGCTGATGCACCTATGTAAACTGGGCTTCCCTTCATTGTGTGAACCTGGAGGATGTACTGATTGAGATGCTTGTGTGGTGTTCCAGTGGAGGTGCCTCCCCCATAGGGTACAGGGGGTTCCCGGAATACTTGGGATAACTTAGGAATGGCATAAAAGAGACTTGAAGGGAGGGGCAGATATTTGCACTGATGGAATCTCATAAATCCTCTAACTCACCACCACATTCTCTCCTATTCAAGTGCCACCAAAACACTGTATTCTACCCCCCTTCCTACTCCTTAAATTCACACATTTAAATACCTTTGACTGATATGGAAGTGTCATCATCTGCCCTTCCCTTTAGCTGTTACAACAATAAGATAGATCAAGAGAAATCTTTCCTTCACACACGATCACAAATATATGCTATTAAGAGGCTTTAGAAACCATCTAGTTAAACCCTCTCCCCCTAACTTTATGGATGGAGAAACTGAAGTCCAAGGGAGTGAAATGGCTTGCCCTAAAAGTATTAGAGGTGGGATTCAAATTCAGGTCCTCTGACCCCAATTCCAGTACTCTCTCCTTTGTATCACACTGTCTTCTTTGGGCATGGTCCCCCCACCCCAGTCTCCTTTCCATCTTCCCCAAGCCCACAGTATCCTGATTTCCCTACTAGCTTGATACCCTCCATCTAGAATGTGGGAGGGAGAATTCATGTGGGAAAAAAAGAGGATATTCGTTTCTACTGGCATATTACCGAATTCTTCTTGATTTCACCTCAAGCAAACCCTCCTCCAGGCGGTAACCCTTTGGAGTTCAATTTGCCATCCTCCTAGCTAGCCAGCAGCTTTGGTAACTGTCTTCCCCCCTCCTAACTCTCCCTCCCAAATCTTGGGTGTTGAATGCTGAGTTTGAATCATCTAAACCTCTGTTCACAGTATTATTTTCATAACAAAAGAAACTAGGATAGTTATCTGAGTTGGTTATAATTAGCTATAGAGTCCTTACAATCTCCATATAGTCTTTCCCCAAATAGATAACAATATGCTTTCTTCCTTTATGGAGAAATGCAGCCTCCTAACACTGTTCCGGGGGAGTGAATAGCAGGCCATTGTCAAGGGCTCCACCGTGTCTAGCTGCGTGCGTGCGCAGATAGGAGACTTGGAAAATCCCCCTGGCTGCTCAGTGTAAAGGAGTTGGTTCTTGGAACCCGGGAAAAATGAGAGTCTGGAAAAAATAGTGAAGGCAACCGCCTTCACCCTGGCCTTCCTGTTTCCCTAAATCCGGCTCAGCAGGATTGCGAGATAAAAAGAAATCATCATGCAGTAGGAATTGGTATTGGTGCTAGTACCAGGAGGACAAGGACAGAAGGAGCTCCAGATCTGATTGGAGAGTCCTCTGATCATTGACGTGCAGTCAGGGACCACAGCATTTCTTCTGAACATTTCTATTTTTAGACATGTGGTGTTTAGCAGATGGGATCACAGATTCAGTGGTTGAAGGGATCTGAGACACCATCAAGTCCAATCCTTTTATTTTACAAATGAGGGAACTGAGGCTGAAAGAAAGCAAATGACTTGCTTAGGGTACCACAGCCAGTAAGTATCTGAGGGAGTATTTGAACTTAAATCTCTTCTTGACTCCAAGCCTGACACTAATTATTGAGCTACTTAGCTACTTCATAGGAAAGACAGCATGGTTGGTGTAGAAAAAATGAGGCACTTGGAGTCAGGAAATCGGGGTTCAAATCCTAATTATAACACTTACTAGCTGTGTTACTTGGGTATGTTATTTGTGTGGTTTTTTTTTTTTTTTGATACTTAATTTTCTCCACTGTGAAATGAAGATAATGGCCCACTGGGCCATGGAGAAGAAAGGGCTTTTGATGCCTTAAATTGCCATAGAAATGAGAATTGCTGCTGCTGCTGCTGCTGCTACTACTACTACTACTACTACTATTTATAATTACTATTGCAGGATCATTCTTTTTTTTTTTCCCAGCAAAGACAAGGTTTATTAGAACATCCTTCATATTGGGCAGACTCTTAGGGAGTCTGAACATTAGTAAGCTATTGGTTAGATTGTAAGAATCTGAGCCCATGGCTAGATTATAAGAATCTGAGTCCAGGATCATTCTTAAAAGATAGAATGATTAGAAAGAGGACAAAAAGCCAGTGAAGAAAGTAGACAAAAGAGCATTTTATTGGAAGTTATGAGACCTGGGTTCTACTTCTGTCTTTCTGCCACTAATTAACTAGGTGACCTTGGGCAAGTCCTACTCCTTGTGGACCACTTTTTTGTTTGTAAAATAGGGGCATTAGACTAAACATTAGGAGATTTCTTAGACTCCCTTCTCTGAATCATTCTCTGAAATTCTGTAATTTGATAGGGGGAAGGCTTTACCATAGGGATGGCACTTGAACTGGGCCTGGAAGAATATGTGGAATTCAGGTCAACAGAGAGGAAAAGAGAAGGCATTCCAGGAAAGAGAAATAAAGACAATGAAGGCATAGAAGTGAACAAGAGCTTGGCACCAGGAGGGAGTATAGTATAGCAGAGAGAGCCTTGGTTCTAGAATTATAGGATGTGGGCTCAGATTTTACCTCTAAGATGTTTGATCTCATGTATTCAATTCACTCTACTCCTTTGGTCTTTGCTTTTCTTGACTGAAAAATGAGGCAGTTGAACTAGATGACCTTTGAGGCTGCTTTTAGTTCCAGAGCAGTGGCCCTGTGTTTGCAGGATAGTGAGGAGGATGATTCTCATTTTGGGATAGATAAGGTGGAGCCAGACTATTATGGACCTAGGAAACGAGGCAGAAGAATTTATATTTGATGTGCTAGGGATTAGAAAACCACTGAAAATCTTTGAGCAAGGAAATAATGTGATCAAAATGATGTTTTAGGAAGATTAGTATGACAAAGCAGGGTGGATTGGAGAGGAAGGAGTTTGAAGTCAAGGTGATTTGGTAAGAGGTAATAATTAGGGTAATGGAAAAGGGTTATGGACTGGCAATAGAGAGTAAAGCATGTATGTTAGAGGCATTGCAAAGGAAGACTCAATAGGACTTGGTGATTGATAATAGTGGATGATGGAGAGGAAGGAATCAAAGATGACTGACTATAAGGTCTAAAAGATGTTGCTGGGGAGGCACTCTTGGTGATCTTTAAAAGGCTGAAACTTATGGAAAGACTGGGAAAAGGCAAAGATCCTGAATTTAAAAAAAAGAAAGAGAAAGTCTGATTGAAGTCAGTTTTAGTTCTTGGCAAAATTCTAGACTGCACTATTGAAGGGATGATAAGTCAACAAATAGAAAAGTGAGTAGTGATCACCAAGATCTAGGACGGTTTCATGTAAAAAAAAAAGTCATGCAGACTAATTATAATTTCCTTTACTGCCAGGATCAATTGATTGGTATATGATGATAATGTTATAATATAGGCTGCCTAGATTTCGGTAAAACAACTGACAGTCTCTCTCTTTGGACAAGATGGAGAGTATAACATTAATAATTGTACAGTTAAATGGATTTAGGATTGAATGAATGGCTAAAAGAAAGGAACACTCATTAATTTTTCAATATCAACTTGGAAAGAGACATCCAATAGAGTGGCCCTGGGAAATGTGACTGGCCCTATGCTATCCAACATTTTTGCCAGTGATTTCTATCAAGGTGGAGATGGCATACTTATAAAATTTGCAGATGATATCAATCTGAAAGGGATAACAAGAAGAATGGATAATAGCCAAGACACAAAAAGGTTTTGGCAGGCTAGACTCTACTTAAGGCTGAACCAAAAAAAATTTATATTCTGTAGAGATTGATTTAAAATCTTACTTGAGTTCAAAAAATCAAATTTACAATTATAAGAGAGGAGAGATATGACTAGACAGTAGCTCATATGAAAACAATGTGGAGTTTTTGTCATTTGCAAGTTCAACATAAATCAACAGCATGATGTGGGAGCCAAGAATTTAATTGATCTTAGGTTGCATCAAGAAAGACATTCAAGACGTTATTCCTGGTCAGATTGCACCTGTATTGTGTTCAGTTCTGGGTGGCACAGTATGGTAATGGTATTATTAATAAGCTATAAGGGCTTTAAATACAAGACAGAGGAGGACTTGTTAAAGAAACTGAGTACATTTAACCGACATAAGATAAGACTTAGGGGAGACATGATGGCTGCCTTCAAGTATTTGGAAGAGTATAATATGGAATTAATCAGGAAGAGAGATTGGACTTGTTTTGCTTGACTTCAGCAGACAGAAGAACTAAGAGTAATGGGTAGCAGTTGTAAAGAAGCAAATTTAAGCTTGATGTATCAGAAAATTTGTAATAATTAGAGCAACCCAAAACAAGGAAAGGGCTCTCTTGGAGGGAGTGGGTGTCCACTCACTGAAGGCATTTAAGTAATAGTTGGATGCATGTTTATTGGGTATGATGTAGAAGAGATTCTTTAGCTGTGGGTTATACTCGACAGCCTCTGTCTTCCCAGACTAAGATTCTGTCATTCAGAGTGGCCCTAGGTAAAATTTTAGAAGCACTGTTTTTTTTTCCCAATACTCTACTATCCCCCTTCCAATAGCTGATTCCTTCTCCCTGTCCTACTGGCATTTTCCCCTCCTACATACCCAGTGTATTCATCTTGCTCCTACATGTCTGGGATACCTCACTGGGACACCTCAAGTAGGATCCATGATCTGGATCATTCCTGATCATGGCAGAATAATAGAACTTGAGAGATGGAGGGTACCATAAAGAACTCATCTCAACAAAATTTACATCCTGGGTTCTTTGCTTGGAAGGCTAATTTGGTAGATTAATTTTTCCTGATGCTAATTACATTGCTGGTGCAATTAACAAGTGCTCAATGCATAAACTTTCCCAGAGAGTCTCTTAGTGTAGCTTGTTGTAGTTGGAAGAATGCTGAATTTGGAGTCAGAGGCCCTGGGTTCAAATCCCACTTCTGCTACTTATTACCTGTACAACTTTGTATGTCCCTTTATTTCTCTGGGCTTTTGTTTTCTCATTTATAAAATGAAGAGCCCAGACTGAATGATATCTTTGATCCTTCCCAGCTCAAAATTCTGAGCTTCTAAAATCTCTTCTAGCTCTCAATACCATTTGTCTGGATGGCAATGTTTTTATGTCCTGAATTTGTCGGCTACAGTAGTGCTAATTTTTGTGATGGACTGAAATTTTTTTTAAAGTATATTTGGTATTTACTCATCCTTGTTTTCTTTCATATTCAGTTTTTTGTATAATTATTCCTTTTAGAATAGTCTTTTGAGGTAGCAAGGTTTAGTAAAGAAAGAACTCTGGATTTGGAGTGAAAGGATCTGGTTTGGTATTCTGGCTGTACTGATTTCCATGTGACCTTGGACATATCACTTAACTCTTCTGGGCCTCAGTTTCCTTATTTGTAAAATGAGACGATTGGACTAGATGACCTCTAATATTCTTTCCCTCCCTAAATCTATAATCTTGAGTCACTTACCCTCTTTTATCTCCAGTTTCCTCATCTGTAAAATGAGGATTATAATATTTGTGCCACCCATTTCAGAGTGGTCGTGAAGAAAGTGCTCTGTAAATCTTAAAGCATGATATCCATGCAAATTATTATTGTAAGGAGATAATGGAGGGGGACTGGAAAGAGTTTTTAAAAGAGTTTAAGTCTTTGGAGGGGATCTTGGAGGCCATCTAATCCAACCGGTAAAATAACTTGTCTAAGGTCATAGAGTAAATAGCAGAGCTACGATTTCAAAGCCAGTTCCTAGGCCTTCAAATCCAGTACTGTTTTTGTTAAACAAAAGTGTTTTTAGAAAGAGGGGAAGGAAGCTAGGGAAAATCGGAGGTGGGAGGTTGGGGGGGAGGGAACTCAGGAGTCCAGACACAGGGTGAAAGGGAGAGAGGAGAGCAGAGGTGATTAAGGTGGGATCAAAAGCACGGCTGGCATCAGAGAAGTAGGACAAGAGCCAAAATCATGTGCCAGGCAGTGGGAGAGCCTTTTCCTACCTAGCAGTGGGGGCCATCCAGTACTACCCACATTGCTCACTCCTCTGAGGCTGTCTGATCACAGGTTACACTCTGTCCCGGGTACCATTATCTCAGTTCTACTTGAGTTGGTTTGACTGATCACCAGGAAAAACTGCCCCAGGTGTAATTGCTTAAATGATCCTCTGAGTAAAAACACCAGGGACTAAAAATTCCTAAGAGAAAATCCGTCACCACTCCTTTCTCTTGTTCCTCATTTTCCACCCCATACTGTGTCTGTGGCAGCCACACAGGAGATTGTAAAAAGAGTTGTTGCTATCTCCTGCCGCATCAGGGGAAAACATGCTGTTCTCTGACCTCGCAGAGCCAAAGCCCCTGTTGACTGACATTCTTGACCATCAGAAGCAGAGCTGGCTCAGTGCACAGCTTAGAGTCCATCCCAAATGATGCTGCTGGGAATTGGACACATAACCCAGGCATGTTAAGGGTCAGTGAACCAGGGGCGTACAGGTTAGTTAGAACAATGTCAGATACTATGCTTACTGAAAAGGGCTGACTCTTACGTAGTCACAAAAGGGACTCCCTCCCTAGGAAGACTTGACAGACATCTGTGCTTATCTGCTGTTTCCCAAATCTCCCCCCCCCACCCCCCTGCTCCCCACCCAGTTCTATTTATTTTGAAAACACAAACTGAAATCAAGGCCATTTAAAAACATGTTTAGTCACCAATAAATTTTAGGAGCTGTGTCTTTAACTGAAGTAGCATGTGTATAGACGGAAGAATAATTATAAATCTGCCATCCCTTTATTCATTCAACACATCTATGTGCAAGTTGTGATACTAGGTTTCTGGGGAGTACATGAAGATGAATGATTGATCAATTAATACTTATTAAAGACTTACTTTGTCAAGTTTAGTCAGAAAGCATTTATTAAGCACTTACTATGTGCCAGGCATTGTGCTAAGCAAAAATACAAGGAGAGAGAAAGACAGTCCCTCCCCTCAAGGAGCTTACTTTTTGATGGAGGGAGATAGCACATAACAGGAAATTGAAAAAGATACGGGAGAGCAAGAAGAAGAGATGAAGATACCTGGCTCAGGGGCAAGTAGTAGAGACAGTCATGACTGCAACCTAGAATGGAACAAATTCATGGCTGGCCTCAGCATTCTTCTTAAAATGGAGCTTCTGGAAAGAAACAGTGAATTAGAGGGAGAGGCCACAGCAGGTGCAGACAGGCCACAGCACGGTCTGAGAGTCTTTCCAATGCCCAGGGATGCAATGAACATCCAGGGCGAAAAAGTTTCTGTGGCATGAGAGAAAAAGTCCAGTGAGTCAAAAGTACAGCCTGGAATGTCAGGCACTGTTCATTGCTGGAGATGTTGTTTGTCCTTCTTTATGAAGAGGACGAATGATATCATGGGGATAATGTCTTGACTCCTGCACGAAATGGATTTATGTGAGGCAGAGTTGCACAAAGTCCTTAGCCTCACTCTCTCTTCCAGAATTAATGAAATCCAGTGGCATGTGAATACCATGATCAGAGCATTTGTTTTATGGTGGTTCATCTGTTATTGATAGGTACGATGAATTAGAGGGGCTTCATACCGAGGAAGAGGTTCTTATAGTAAATAGTCCAGGCTAGAGACAATGAGGACCTGACGCTGGGTGGCACTAAGAGGAATGAAAAAGCCTGTCAGTAAGTCAATAAATATTTTTAAAGCAGTTACTATGTGCCAGGGTCTGTGGTAAGTGCTGAGTATAGAAAGAAAGGCAAAAACATGTCCCTGCCCTCAAGGAGGATTGTTGTAAAGAATGTGAAGGAAGATGTAAAAGAAGAATCAATAAGACTTGGCAAGTAGAAAGATTTGAGGAATGTAGAGAAGGAAAGAAGATAGGAAGGAAGGAGGGAGGGAGGGAAAGAAGAAGGGAAGAAGGAAAAAAGAAGGAAAGAAAGAAGAAAGAAAGGCACTATGATATCTAGGTGCCTCTAGAAGATGATAAAGATGAACTTGGGGTTTTGAGCTTGAGGAACTGTGAAAGATGTCAAGAAATAAGGATGTCGGGAGGAAGAAGCTGCTAGATGGAGTAGTGGGTAGAGTGCTGAATCTGGAGTGAGGATCCCAGTTAAAATCTCACCTCAGAGACAATAACTTTGTGTTTGCCTCAACTGTAAAATAGGGATAATAACAGCACCCACCTCCCAAAGTAGTTGAGAGGATCCAATAAAGTAATATTCATGAAATGCTTATAAACATTAAAATACATTAAAATGTTAGCATCAAATGAGTAAAACATTGTAAAGTACTTAGTATAGTGCCTGGCACATAGTAAGCATTATATACATATTAGTTGTTGTTATTAATTATTATTATTATTATTCTGAATGTGAATTGAATTCGGTTTTAGACTTGTTGTAATAGTGAGCACACAGAATAGCAGTGTCAGGATAAGCTAGAACATTGCGCCAAATCAAACAGGTTAGCATTTTAGAATGAGAAATGTAAGGTTTTATACTTGTTTTTTTAATCAATTTTACAAATACAGGGTGGTAGAAGTAGGACTAGGGACCATTCATTTGAGAATGAATACATGGGAATGTCTGTGGGTTGCAAACTGAATATAAGTAAATAGTTTGACGAATCAGTCAAGATAGTCAGTGCAACCTTCAGCTGTATTTAGAGAGGCATGACCTCTAGGATTAAGGAGACCATAGTTCTATGGTACTCTGTCCTAGTCAAATCTACCTGCATTGTTCAGTTCTGAATGCCATATTTTAGGAAAAGACATTGGTAAAGTGAAGAGTATTATCACTGTGTATATGCGTGTGTATATGTGTAGTATGTCACAGTATATAGTAGTAATAATGAATGAAATTTTATGAAACCATATCCACTTTACATCTTGATTCTTGGGGATTCTAGAACACATCACATTTTGAAATGTCTAGATATATGTGTATAAGCGTCTAATGGTCAGTTAGCACAATTGTTGGAAATTATGACAGCATATAGATGTATATGGTTTGGCCATCCTAACTCATTTACATCTTTGTGTCAAAATTTAGTTTGGAAAGTACAGATGTTTAAATTATATAAGGGGCAGCTAGGTGGCACAGTGGATAGAGCACCAGACTTGGAGTCAGGAGGACCTGCATTCAAATCCGACCTCAGACACATAACACTCACTAGCTGTGTGACTCTGGGCAAATCACTTAACCCCAATTGCCTCACCAAAAAAAATTTATATACATATATATATACACACACATATATATGCACACACACACATATACATATATGCACACATATATATACATACACACACACACACATATATAGTATGAGGCATGCATGCATAACATTTATATGTACTGTTAAATATGAATGTATATGGGGGCAGAGCCAAGATGGAGAATTAGAGGCAACCTAGCTGAACCCTCTCAACATTCCCCTTTGAACAACTTTAAAATAATGCCTCAAATCAAATTTTGGAGTGGCAAAAGTCGGAGCGAGACATTTTTCTGGCTTAAGAAAACTTAGAAGATAGGTAGAAGTTTTTCACACTGGCTGGAAGCCTGCCCAAACCACACATACACAGCAGCAACAGCAGCATCTTTGGGGGCTCTCAGCCCAGAAATGGTAAGGAAGGGGGTCGGACAACTGGTCAGAAAGAGGTTACAGGGAATCCTTTGCTGCCACTGGGTACAGCTGAGAGAACAACGGAAAATAAATTTAACCATAAAAAGCTACTATGGTATCAGGGAAGATTAAGACTTAAACTCAGAAGGCAACAATGGGAAAACAGCCTCACAAGAGGTTCAAAAACACCAGTAAGTAAGGCAGATTTTGTTATTCTTTTTTTTAGATAACAGTTCCCAGGATCCATGGCCAAAACAGTCTACTAGTTCTCAGGCTCATGGATAATAGCTGTAAACAATTCCTACTGAGACTGCGCAGTGAGATATAGGGATGACATAATATGATATTTACTATGCTTGTGCCGTACTGAATCATGTTGATATTGCTTAAGTTAACCTGTGAGCTTATTGTTGGCAAATTGCCTTCTTTGTGTGCTTCTCTATAAATCAAGAGAGCACTGGTCAGTGAGTAGGGATTTGGGGATTTTGGGAATATGACAGTGTAATTCTATGCTTGCCTCAACTGGCCCCCATTGAGGCTAGGGGTGGGGTTAGGAGAGTGCACAGGCTGGAATGCTGTACCTGTCTCTATTGGCCCCCATCGAGACATAAGGGTTGTTGCCCCCCCTTCTTGCCTGCTCCTGTGAGAAGGGTGATTAGAGGATCCTGTAGGAGTTGGTGCTCCCAATATCAGAAACCCATTAAAAAGAAAAAATTATTATTTAACCCCTCCAAAGTTGTCTTCCTGTTTGCCCAGAAAAAGAGTGAACTTGTTAGAGGCTGGAGTCCAAAAACTCCATTGGCTCCTGTATTACAACACCTCAAAGAAAAATTCTAATTAGACTCACAAAAATACACTGAAGAAAAGGACTCCTTAAAGAACAGAATGGGCCAAATGGAAAAGGAGGTACAAAAGTTCACTGAAGAAAAATAATTCCTTAAAAATTAGAATTGGGCAAGTGGAAGCTACTGACTCTATGAGATATCAAGAAACAATAAAACAAAGCCAAAAGAATAAAAAAAACCCTGTGAAATATCTTATCAATAAAAAACAAACAATTGACCTGGAAAATAGATCAAGGAGAAATAATTAAAAAATTTATCAGACTACCTGAAAGCCATGACCAAAGGAAGAGCCTAGACATCATTTTTCAAGAAGTTATCTAGGAAAACTGCCCTGATATTAGGGAACCAGAGGGCAAAATAGAAATTGAAAAGATCTGTCAATCTCCTCCTGAAAGATATCCCAAAACGAAAACTCTCAGGAACTTTATAGTCAAATTCCAGAGTTCGTAGGTCAAAGAGAAAATAATTCAAGCAGCCAGAAAGAAACAGTTCACATATCGTGGAGCCACAGTCAGGACCACACAAGATTTGGCAGCTTCTATATTAAAGGAGCAGGGGGCTTAGAATATGATATTCTAGAAGGCAAAAGAACTGGGATTACAACCAAGAATAACCTACCCAGCAAAACTGAGTATAACTCTTCAGGAGAAAAATAGATATTTAATGAAATAGAGGACTTTCAAAATATCAGTGCTGAATTGGAAATTTGACTTTCAAATCCAAGATTCAAGGAAAGCATAAAAAGGTAAATATGAGAGTAATAATAAGGGACACAATAAAATTAAATTGTTTTCATTCCTATATGGGAACTTCTAAGAACATTTTCATTATTAGGGCAGTTAAAAGGAGTTTACATGTACAGAGGGCATAGATGTGAGTTTATTATGTTAGAATGATTTTCAAAAAATAAAGGGGTGAGAAAAAGGAATGCACTGGGAAAAAAGGGAAGGGAGAGGTATAATAGCAAACATTTTCTCACATAAAAGAGGAGGGCAAGAAAGAGCTTTTACAATGGAGGGGAGAATGGGGGCATGTGGGCAATGCTTGAGCTTCACTCTCATCAGAATTGGTTCAAAGAGGGAAGGACTATATACATGTATATATATGTATACATATATGTACATATGTATACATACGTACATACATACACTCAGTTGTGTATAGAAATTTAATTTACCCAATAGGGAAATATACATACTTTACCCAATAGGGAAATAGGAGGGAAAGGGGTTAAGAGAACAGGATGGGGGAAGAGGGAGAGAAGGAATGATAAAAGGGTAGACAGATTAAGAGAAGCAGTGGTTAGAAGCAAAATAGGTTTTTGAAAAGGGAAAAGATAAAAGAGAGAAGAAAATGGGATGGAGGGAAAAGCACAGTAATCATAATGTGAATGAGATGAGCTCATAAAATAGAAGCAGATAGCAGAATGAATTAGGAACCAGAATCTAACAATATGTTGTTTACAAAAGACATGCTTGAAACAGAAAAATACACAGAGGTAAAATAAAGGAATGGAGTAGAATCGAATATGCTTTAGCTGAACTAAAAAAAAAAAGATAGGGGTAGCAGTCATGACTTCATACAAAGCAAAAATAAAAATAGATGTAATTAAAAGGGATAATTGGACAGCCAGGTGGTGAAGTGGATAGAATGTTGTGCCTAGAGTCAGGAACACTCATCTTGCTGAGTTCAAATCTAGCATCAGACACTTAATAGCTGTGTAACCCTGGGCAAATCACTTAACCCTGTTTGCCTGTTTCCTCATCTGTAGAATGAACTGGAGGAGGAAATAACCATCCACTCTAGTATCTTTATCAAGAAAACCCCAAATAGGATCACAAAGAGTCAGACATGACTGAGAAATAATTGAATAACAACAAAAAAGAGATAATCAGGGAAATTACATTTTGCTAAAAGATACCATAGACAATGAAATAATATCAAAAATTTCACAGCAAGTTTCTCTGTTGAAGGCCTTATTTCTCAAATATACACTGAGCATGCTCTAAATCACTATTGATTAGAGAAATGCAAATTAAAACAATTCTGAGGTACCATCTCACATCTATCCAAAATGACAAATGCTAGAGGGGATGAAGGAATAATAAGTACACTAATGAATTATTGGTGGACTAGTGACCTGGTTCAACTATTCTGGAAAATAATTTTGAACTACGCCCAAAGGGCTATGAAACTGTTTATATCCTTTGACCCAACAATACTACTCCTAGTTTTGTATCCCAAAGAGATCAAAGAAAAAGAAAAAGGATCCATAGGTACAACAATATTTATAGCAGCTCTTTTTTTGTGGTGACAAAGAACTGGAAATTGAGGGAATGTTCATCAGTTGGGGAATGGCTGATCAAGTTGTGACATATGATTGTGAGGGACAACTATTGTGTTGTAAGAAATTGTAAGAGGGGTGGTTTCAGACAAACATAGCAAGTGCTATATTAACTGATGCAAAGTGAAGTGAGAATAACCGAGATTATTGTGCATGGTAACAGCAATTTTGTAATAATGATCAACTGTGAAAAACTTGACCACTCCAACCAATACAGTGATCCAAGACAATTCCAAAGGACTCATGATAGAAAAAGCCAATCACCTCCAGAGAGAGAACTGATGAACTCTAAGTGCAAATAAAAGTATAACTGAAGTATGATCTTCTCACTTTCTTTACAGAATATGGTATGTTATGGAAATCCCCAGGTGGTAGGATTTAAAATGCTCTTTTTTATTTTCATTAAATTTTATAGCTGGTATCATGTTTTAGCGAATTCAGGGTTAGGATTAGGGATAGGGCTATGGAGGACTTTAAAAACTCAAATAACTCAAATAACTTTAAAAGTTAGTCTAGACTCAGAGCAGTGGACAGTAGGGAACCATTATAAGGTTCTGTCTTTAAAAAAATTCTGCTTGATTTTCAGTTCCAAATTCTATCCCTTTCCATCCCACTCTTCCACGCATTGAGAAGGCAAGAAAAATAAAACCTATTACAAGTATGTATAATTATGTAAAACAAATTTCTGCATTAGCCATGTTAATTATATGTTATTGAACATGGGAATGACATAAAAAATTGGGTTTTATGAAGATTAGTCTAAAAGGACAAATTAGAGAAGGCAGATGATGGAGGCTGGGAGGCCAGTTTAGAGGCTGTTGGAGTAATTCATTCTGAGGCCATTAATAACTAGACTAATCAGGGCAGAGACAGTGGAAATAGAAAGGGAGTGTAATAAAGAGATACTTTCACTTAACCCCAATTGCCTCGCCAAAAAAAAAATGAAAAAAAAAGTAGTTAAAAAAATAAAGAGATACTTTGAGGGAAGAAAGTATAGGATTTGTTGTCAGTTTGAATATAGATAATAAAGGAGAAAGGGAAAACAATAAAAGTTAATTACAATATTTCTAGTCTTAGAGATTTAAACTGAAATGGTGATATCAAGGACAGAGATAGTTTGGTTGTAAAAAGAATTTTAGTAAGGAGATGAGGGGTTTGGAAATTTTTAGTTTAAAATAATAACAATATCCAAGTAGAGCAGTCCTGTAGTTTGGTAGAAATAATGGTCCTGGAGGACAGGTGAGAGGTTAGGACTAGAGGTGTGGATTTGGGAGCTATCTGTACAAAGGTGATCATTAGAACTATGGAAGTAGATGAGATGTCTCAGGGAGAGAGCACACAGAAAGAGGAAGAGAGAATTGAAGCCAGAGACAGAGACAAAGAGTCTATTATTAGGAAATGGGAGGAGGAAGAAACAAATTAGATTAGTCCAAAAGTCAAGAAGAGATACCAGAAAGAAAAGTCTTATAAAAGGCAAGGGAGAGATAATAAAAAAAAAGATTGAGCAGTCAAAAGTACCAAATACCAAAGGGATATTGTATAAAATGAGGACTGAGAAAAGGCATTAAATTTGGTAAGATGGAGGTCACTGAAGACTTTGAGGAGTTCAATTTCAGTAGAGTGGTTTTGGGGCAAAACACATACTGTAAAGCCTTAAGAAGAGAAAGAAGAAGAAATCCAGGCAGGAAGCTGGGAGGCGAACTTGACCATATTCTAAAACTTTGACACCAAAAGGAAGAGTAGAATGTTATTTGTGAGAAGTAGTAGAATTGACCAATGTTTTTTAAAGGGACTTGAAAGAAAGTGACTTATGAGCAGTGTGTCCCAAAAGTTTCAATAGCTTAAAAATTCACTAAGATTTTTGGGATTCCCTCTAATAGATTTGAAGGTGGGATTCCCAGGCTGGCTTTCATCCCACCTGTAATCTTATATCAGTGATTTTATCTGGCTTCCAGGAATGAGTAAATTGAAACACACTAGGTAACACAACCAAATTAAGAAAGGTTTGTGTTTTGTCACCAGCAATGGTATAGGTTATTAATGGAAGTGCCTGGTACTCGAGTGTAAGAAAGGCACAGAGCTAGGCCATGCAAATTCCATCTGGGCAAAGTTGTGGTGGCCCTTCTATCGAATTCCCACCTGTGGTCAGTTCTTTCCTGAATTGTCTACACGATAGTTAATTCCCTTTGGTGTCTCAGGGTGCAGCACTGTACTTTGTACCATAGCCATAAAGGAAGAACTGCTTAGTCAATCACTCCACTCTTAACTTCTCTAATGAAAGACCTCAGGAATTAGGGCTTTCTGTACACTTTGATTCTATGCCTCTCCCCTCTCCCCTTCCTGAAAATAAACATCTTGCCTATGTTAGTGAATGTATCGTCTGATCAGCTGGTTCAAACAGAGATTGGCTGTCTGTCAAAACACACACAGACAAACATGCAAACACTGACTCATGAGGAAGTGGTAACTTTTCCTTGCTGCTGAAGGAAATAGGAGGAAAAAAATAAAGTCCTTTATAGTATGTAACAGGTGTCATGGAGTAGGGGATAGAGAGTTGGTCTTAGAAACAGAAAGGCCTGCACTAGCTGTGTGACCCCCGATTAAGTTGCTCAACATCTATGTGCTCCAGGCAACTCTCGAAAGACTATAATTTGCAAGGAAGCTACTGACTTTCAATGATAGAGTAAGGTCCTCCCTTGTTACTGTTCAGTCTTGTCTGACTCTTCACAACCCTGTGGCAAAAATACTGGAGTGGTTTGCCATTTCCTTCTCTAGTGGATTAAGGCAAACAGAGGTTAAATTACTTACCCAGGGTCACATAGCTAGTAAGTGTCTGAGGCCAGATTTGAACTCAGGTCTTCTTGATTCCAGTCCCAGCTTTCTATCCACTGAGCCGTCTAATTGTCCCGAGGCCTTCCCTACATCAATGAAATTACTACTGTAGTATGAAGGAAGGAAAGATGCATTTATTAAGTGCCCTGTGTTGGCTGGATGGTAGCCATAAGCAAAATCACTTAACTTTTCGAAGCTTACGCTTTCATTTGTAAAATGGGGGTCATTTTACTGATAAGTAACTACCTCATAGAATTTCTTAAATACTCCAATTAAATGGCATTTGTAAAGCACCTTACAGACTAAAACCCTATAGAAATATCAGGTATTATTATTACTACAAATTAAGTAGAAAGAATTGGGAAAATGGTACCTTCAGTTTATTTTGACCAAACCAAACCTTATCTACTATCTTAGCTTACCACATTATAATAGTGGTGTTTGTCTAAATCAAAGGATCGTTTTTCCAAAGCTGTTTGATTTGGGCAAGTTAGGTTGACTTTCTAGGTGCTCTGTTGTGAGCTGAGAGCCTGGCAGATCTGTGGTTCACATTTATGAGCCCTTTTCTTTCTATTCCTGTAGACTATTTTCTTGCCCTCCCTGGCCTCCCCAACTCACCTGCTATTGAAATTCATGCCAATAAGGAGGCATGATATCTTTTCATTTCACGGTCAGAGAGAGAGAGATCCCTTCCCAACCTGCCCAATCTCACGTAGACGCTTCCAGGTAGTAGGTAGGAAATTTTAGTTCTTAAGAGTTTCCAAGAACCTGCTACTCCTTCTTGACAACTATGTTGACCGAAGCACCTCACCTTTGCAGACCAGAGTGACAGAATAAGTCGAGTGTCCCAATCTTCTGAATAAGTAGAGCAGAGGACCTTCTTTGCCTATACCTATTCCTCATTGGGAAAACTGATAAAGATTGACCATGAGTGATTAAAGTTCCTGCCTACTCAGTTGGCACATAGATTTTAAGATAAAAATCACAGATATAGACCTGAGAGGGATCTTAGAGGCAGCCAGGCCCCTCATTTTACAAATATAAGAAACTAAGGTCCCAGGAAGATAACTACCTTGTCCAAGTTTACAGAGGGAGTGAATATAGGAGATTGGATTTAAACCCAAATCCTCTGACTCTGGGGTCAGAGCTCTCTTGATGATAATGTTACTTTTTGATTTTTGGTAGAGAAGACCCTTTGGATGGCAGTGAGCTGCTAGCATTGCTCTCCCAGAAAAGGAGGAAAGAAAGGCATAGGTTTTGTGACTTCTTGATTAGACTGTCTTGATTTTGAAGATGTGACCACACAGAGACAAGGTTTTGTTTACTCATCGGATCATATTTTGGGTACCATGTGGCTTTCCAGAAAAAAAAAAACCTTTTGGTCTCTAACATGCAGGTACATCCCTTTGCAAAAGTTTCTATAATGACATTCATGGCCTGAGGCTGTACCTGTGAATGAAAAACAAAATGCAAAATCGAGGCAATGATTTAGGACAGAAAAATTACTTTGGCCTAAAATATCCAGATATCACTGGGGGATGAAAACGGAAGCATTGAATTATGAGGATCATTGCCTCCTTTCACCATTTACCGTTGGATATGTAGACACAATTTGAGTATAAAGCATTTAAAGGCTCTACTATATTCAGAAACGTAATCTCGGCTTCCTTGGAAACTAGCTTCAGGTTAAGAAGCAGAGGCCAGAAACCCTGGCATTGCGCCAGCACCATTGTTAGCCGCCTACTTTGGTGTCAGCAAAGTCAGATCGAAATTTGTTTTAAGGAAAATGTACTATGTTTTTGGGGGGTTGGATTCTCAGGTTGAAGCGTGGGAAGGTTGAGATTTCATGCATTTCGTGACAAGCTTGTACTCTTATGTCTTGTGGGAACGCAGTACATTCATTGACAAAACACCGTTTGTATAACTGAACATCTGAAGCCCTGCAGTATTTTTGCTTTCAGAATGCCGGCGTCCATCTTTTTCTTAGAACAAGAAACTCACTACACAGTAGATACTGTGTTCAAACTGGTTTAGTTGCTATCTACTGTGTAATCTTATGAGAGTCTCAAATATCACCCCTAAGGCCTGCTGGGAGCTTTTCAATCACTACCAGGGAAGGATTGGGAGAAGGGTGAGGAGGATGAGGGGAAGGGAACCCCACTACTTAGTGCAGAAAGGAGAAACAAACTTTCACTTGGGAGGGAAAAGAAACCATTTCCCTTTGAAAATGTCTTAACCGAAAAAGAATTTTCCCTTAAGAAAAGCAAGAAATTATAGAATCATATATAGATTTAGAGCTGAAGGGTCTTCATTTGTACCTCTTCATTGTAGAGATAAAGAAACTGAGGATTGCCTGAGGTCTTCCTGATAAAGTGTCAAAGTTGGGGTTTGAACCCACATCCTCTGGCTTCAAATCTAGTGTTCTTTCCATTTCACTATGATCCTGAGGTCCTGTCCCAGAGTCAGCGTTAGCAATTTTTGTGCCTGGAGCAAGCATGGTGGGAAGGATTAGCCTGGGGGTGGCCACCAAAAGGAGGACGCTCACCACTAACTTCTGATGGGTTTCTTCTCTGCAGAAAGACTGGCTGATGCTAGGAAGAAAAGGGGACTGGAGTTTGGCGGGGTGGGGCGGTGCAGCTACTGGTCTTTGATGAAGAGGAAGAATAATCTTTGATGAAGCTGTCAAGTCCAGGGGCCACCAGGAAGGGAAGGATGTTACTTAGAATGTGGCTGCTGGGTCTACGATTCAAAAGCAAGAGGACTCTATAACAGTGCTATCAGCACCTACTACATTTTTTGCCTCACCCAGGGAAAAGTCTATCACCTTGGTTTTTTTGTTTTTTTTATTTGTTCAGTTGTTTATAAATCATGTCCAACTTTTCATGACCCCGTTTAGTTTTTCTTGGCAAAGACACTGGAGTGGTTTGCCATTTCCTCTCCAGCTTATTTTACAGATGAGGAAACTGAGGTGAAGTGACTTGCCCAGGGTCACAAAGCTAGTAAGTGTCTGAGGTCAGATCTGAACTCAAGAAGATGAATTTTCCTGGCTCCTTGCTCAGCATTCTATCCACTGTGCCACCTAGTTGCCCAAGGTCTTGTTCTAGTTCCTTCCTACTCAATAGAACTGATCAACATCAAATTCATACACACACACACACTTGGTGTTCTAATCAGAGACACATAGCATTGAGTAAGATGAAAATGAACCCTTTAGTTGCCTAGAAAAGAACTTACTTCATTTAAAACATGGGATCCCCCTCCCTAGTTTATAAATGAATAACCATGTCCCAGCACTTATTCCTTGCTTTTTTTCTATATGAGAAAAAATGAGATTTTGGAAAGCTGTGGAAGGCCCTTGTGAGGTTGATGTTCTTTTTTCGGCCTGGGTCTCTGGGTCATTCTTTAAGAGGCAGGTTTCTTTAAGGCATAATTTCTACCATTTGAGTAGTTGCTCCAAGGTGGGCAGTGGTATCTAGCTATGCTTTCATAGACCAAATTTTTAAGCTTCCCTTGTCCTTCAGAAATTGAATAACTGAAATCTGAGCTGATAGTTACTGAAGCTCTTCTACAAAATAGAAATCTTGTTTTTAAAAATGAAATGAGTTGTTCACATCTGCGTAGTTTGCTGAGGGGAAGTCTTCACATACTTGGGGTAGACACCCCATAACTCACTGAGGGGTTTGAGATCTGTCAGTTACCTTCAACCTGGTTTAGCCTGTCTACCAAGACGGTTTACCAGGGTGTGGCTGCTGCACATGCTACAGCTTCTTGGAGCCACAGGTGAGAGTTGAATACCTGATTGTCCCCAAAGGCAGATGAGCAGTCCTGAAAAGGGCTTGGTAAACCCTCACACCAGAGGTGATAGTTCTCCCTGAATACTCCATGTGCCTTTTTGTGTTATTAGACACAGCTTATAAACAAGAAATGTATATTCTTCATATTTCTCTTTTCCCCTCCCTGTTCCCTCTTCACTTTCTCCTCTTCTTTTCTCTTTCCCTGATATATATATGTACACACACACACACACACACACACACACACACACATACATATACACACATATTTGTATTTATATGCAATTATTATCTTTTCTCCCTAGCGGGCATGGACCACATTTTGTGCCCTGGTGAACCTATGTAGTTTTTGCATCATGTTTCCCTTATTAGAATGTAAGTTCCTTGAAGATAGAGGCTATTTTTCACCTTTTTTTTAACATTTAGGCTTAGCCCAATGCCTGAGAAATAGTAAAAGCTTAATAAAAGTGTGTTAACTGGCTGACTTTGCACATAGTAGGAACTCAGTTAGAATGAAAGAATTACAGCTTTTAGGTGATTCTCTTCTGTGAGCTGATATAAGCCTGTTAGATCAAAGTATGAGATGGGTCACAATGCCAAACTCTTTTTCAGTCCTAGGTTGGAAGGTTGCTAGGCATCCTCTGAGCTAACCAGAGTAGAATTGGGCTCCATAAAATAAAATCAAACATTAAAATAAATTAGTTTTTGTAGAAGAATATGAAAGAAGCTTTTTCTCAAGTCTTGATAACAAACTTTTCCCCATATGTGGCAATATTTATTTGCCAGGCAAAAATATTTTGATACTTATTCTATTTGATTTCTATAGTAGGATAAAATGTGATAAAACCTAGAATGAATACATGGATGTTTTATTAAATATTTCAACCAAGGAACTAAAATATTTTCATTACCCTTCGCTTCTGGGTCTGTTTCATACTGCTACAAACTGTCAACTGGTACCGTTATTAAACTGCTTTGGGAAATAGTAGCTGAGTCTAGGTACTATTTTGATACTTTGAGTGATTTATTATTAGATTAGCTGAGGTTCTTATCTGTACTAGTTCAAAATGCAACCTTTCAATCCTTTTTCATGCTGTATAACTCATTTGTGTTTTGGATAAAAATATGCAACTCATCCATTGACTCTCCATAAGGTATCTGCCCAATACGTTGGAGACCTTCCCTCGGACTGTACCCTGATAGTACCAGTGGCCACTTGGGTCATCTAGCTATTATCCCTTATTCTGATTATATATCTAGCTCATTTCATTTCCTAGTCATATATTACCTTGATAATATCTTAGATTCTATTTTTTATGTGCTAGTGATATCTGGTAACACTTCGAAGCCAGCAGGTACTTTGTCTTTGCCTCTTGTGTGTTTTTTTTTAAAATAATTCTTTGGGAGTCATTATATTCCATGATTTGTAGTTACATAACATCAAAAGGAACAATATTAATTTTAAAGATAAGGGTTTTTGCTGCATTATGCAATTAAGAATAATTAAAAACAATTTCCCCTATACAAGCCAGTTCAATGTGCAACAGTAAATTCTGGGCCTACTTCATATCCATCTATAACTGTTGTCCAGTATACATATATTGTTGCATTAACAAAATAGTCTGTGTATTCAGTTGCCTCTGGTTATCTGAGAATATGCATTTATCATCCGTGTTGTTATCCCCTGGCCATATCCAAAGAATAGACATTAATGGTTTGATGTCAACTGGGAATAGGGTCTCTAGCAGTGTGCCCTAAGGATCTATGATAGGTTTTGCACAACTTGCCATTTTTATCAGGTGACTTGGGTCAAAGCATAGATGGCATTCTTATCACATTTGCAGATGCCACAAAGGTGGGAGAGATGGCTAACATTCTAGGGGAAAGAGAGCTGTGATAGCTAAGAAGTTCAGGGATAGCTATTATGTTAGATGACAGAATCAAGATTTTAAAAGATCTTGACAGTCTAGAACACTGGGCTGAATCTAATAGGACAAAATTCAATATGGTTAAGTAGCATAATGGGGTCAGGAAGAGCTGGGTTTGAGTCCTATTTCTGACAAGTACTAGTTACATGACCATGGACAAGTCACTTAAACTCTCAGTACCCCAGCCAACTCTTTCATACTATAAGTTACATATGAATTGAAAATCTACAGTGGCAGAAAAAGTTTCTATACTGGGAATGTCCTGCACTAATTAAATTATAGATCTGGACTGCCCACTCCCTTAACATTGTAAAATCTTAAAGATGGGATTAAAAAAATTGGCTTTGCAAGAACAGGATGGGGGTGGCATGGCTAGATGGCAGTTGTTCTTAAAAAAATGTTTATTTTAATGGACTAGAAACTCTGGCAACAGTATGATGCAAGAATCAAAAAGGCTAATAGAATATTAGATTGGGTGAAGAGAGACCTAGTATCCAGGGCTAGAGTGGTATTCTTCTCTGGTCATTTCATATCTCAAATACTGTGTTCGTTTTTGTACATACAACATCATAGGCAGGACACTGATAAGCTGGAGAACTTCCAGGGAAGGGTGACTAGGTCAGAGAAAGGCCTGGGAATTCATGCCAGGTGAGGATCAGTTACTAGATGTAACTAGAGATATTTAGCATGGAGAAAAGACTTAGAATGGACATGGTAGACTGGAAACACTGTAACATGGAAGAGGGTCACATAAACACACACAAACTTATATAAGTATATATTGCAGAAGGAAACAGAAAACCACTCCAGTATCTTTGCCAAGAAAACCCCAAATGGGATCACAAAGAATTGAACCCAACTGAAAACTGGTCATAAAACACACATATATACATATATGGTATATGCATATATACATACACACATATAAATAGGGGCCAAGTTTGGACTAGAACCCAGGTCTCTTTGTGCTAAAATGTGTACTAAGTTTTACTTGCTCCTTAGGTCAAGCCTAGCAGAATTTCTATTTGGAAATATTTCCTTAGAGTTACTATAAGCAAAATACTTGGAAACACTAAAATATTATCTCCTGACAAAAGTTCTGAAAATCAAGTTTTTCATTAATTCAAAATAGCTTTCTCTACCACTCCACTTCTACCCAGGTACTCAGAATCTGACTGAGTTTGGGAGATTTCATTAATACAAACCTAGCAACCTCTATGAAATCAGGGAACTAGGTCTTATCCATACTTGGTATCTTCAGTACTCTGCACACAACAGGTGCCAAATAAAGACTGTAATCTCCTTGAGATCAGAGGCAGTTTCAGTTTTGTTTATCTCCAGATCCTAACAAAGTATTTCGTACATCTTGTCTTATTTCATTGTTTTAGCTGTATCTGACTCTTCATGATCCCTTTTGGGGTTTTCTTGGTAAAGATACTGGACTGGTTTGCCATTTCTTTCTCCAGCTCATTTTACAGATGAGGAAACTGAGGCAAATAGGGTTAAGTAACTTGCCCAGGGTCACAGAGCTAGTATGTGTCTGAGCTCAGATTTGAACTCAGGAAGATGAGTCTTCCTGATTCCAGGCTCAGTGCTCTATCCACTGCTCCACATAGCTGCCCTGTTTTGTATATAATAGACAATAATTTTTTTTTGTTGAATTGGTATAAAAAGAAGTAAACAAATGGATATACTCAAGATAGCTCATTTAGAATAATTCCCATTATAAAATACATTGTGTTCCCTAAGATCTACTTAAATAAATTGCCCCATCTATGCATTACCCACCCAATGTGAGCCTGTGAGTAGTAGAGTGGAAAAAGTCATGGACTTGGCATAAAAAGACTTGCTTCTGTGTAAGACTGGACAAACTCCTAAACCTGTGAGCCTCAAGGATGCTCATCTTGACAGTGGGCATTCTAATCCTAGAACTACTTCCCTAACAAGTAAGGGAATTTCTTTGTAGAATTTAAAGTGCAATAAACGCCTAAGACATATGATTGTACAACATCGGCACTGTTCTGCCTCAGAAAACCTGGATACCATTACCAGTGCCTATTAGTGTTTTCAGGAGGGGAACTGAGAATTTTTTCTTGCCCAGGATCACACAGCTAGTAAGTGTCTGAGGCTGGATTCGAAAGACAGCACCTCAGAACTGCTTCTCATACACCATGAATTAAAGAGTTATAAAGTGAGGCCAGCTGAAGTTTTAGACTGAAATATGAATCTAGTTGCAATAAAAATGAAAATCTTGGTTGAACTAGGGCAGGTATTTTAATGCACCTTGACATTTACAGGAAAGGCCAAACCACCAATGATCATCACACCCTTCTTCTTCTTCCCCACCCACCCTAACTTCTTTTGTTCATGGTGTAAGTCTTAACTATCCTCTGGTCTCTGCATCATGGGATAGCTTTTCCCTTTTCAAGTCTACACAAGTCCACAAAGAACTTTGTTACCAAATTTGTGGAGCCACCTAGCAACCAGAGAGCTATGGCAAATAAGCTTCTGGTCTCTTGGAATCTGTCCTTCCCTATTCTTACCCAAGTTTCTCAACTCTCTTCCCAACTCCCCACCCCTATCCTTTGAATTAAATGACTCATAGTGCTCTAGGTCTTTCCAGATTGAAGAAACCCGAGTGAGACACATACCACCCACAGCTTGTCAAATAGATGTGCTGAGAAAGCTAGGAAGAACAAAGTCCTGGCTCCATCCTTGTGGGCCCTGGGATGGGAATGATCCTTTGAGTGACATTCATTCCTAATGCCAAGTGGCAGATATTGGAAAGGGCAAAGGATGTAAAATTCTATGAGCCTAGCCTTGGCCCCCAAGGTGCTGAAATTCATGGTGTGGCATAAGAGCCATCAGGAAGCTTGTCTCCTCTCAGCTAAGCCCTTCTTCCCATCTGAGACTGTCCCACTTTTCTTTCCTTCTGACCTAGCTTGAAATTCAAACCTCAAAGTCACCCTTCTGGGTGAGACAACAAAAGAAGAATGTGTACTATGTCTTATGGCTAGGTGGTAGAATGGATAGTTTGTTACTGAGACCTGATACTAGCTTTGTGACCCTTGGGCAAGTCACTTAACCACTCTGGCATGTATGGGGTGTTGAGAGAGGACTGGCACATCTGCTGTGAGGGCTTGTAGGGCTGCTCATCCACCTTTACTTGTCCTCCTTTCACCCAATTCTTCCCTGTGGTTCCAAGAAGCTATAGCACGCGCAGTGGCCACACTCTGGTAAAATTCTCTTGACAGACTGGCTAACCCAGGCTGAGGGTAACCAATGAGCCTCAAACCTGTTGGTGAGTTAGGGGGATGTCTACTCCAAGCACATGACGACTTTCCACTGGTAGAATGGGCAGATGAGAACAATTTGTTCCAATGGCCATACAGGTGGCTGCAGCAGGTGCTGTGGAGTGCTTAGAGCTTGGTCAGACATTGAAGATGCCAAGGTAATCCACTGAGTCCCAGGCAATCACCAGTTGTCTTGGCTTTTGTATTGCCAGGAGACTTCAGTGACTCTGGAAGAGTGAGGCTGATGACTTTGTGCAAATCTGCCTCACTTAAATCTAATTGACACGCAAGTGGATGAACAACAACCACTCTAACCTTTCTGTGCCTCTTTTCCCTCATCTGTAAAATGTTTATAATAATAGCACCTTGTTCACAGAGTTATTGTGAGAATCAAATAGGACAATATGTGATATATATATATATGTATATATACATATATATATATAGTGCTTTGCAAACTTTAAAGTGCTACATAAGGGCAAGCTATTATTATAGTCCTCTATGATGATGTCTGATCCACTGACTAGATAGTAATATTTAAAGTAATTTATCAATAAACCAGTAATTAATCTAAAATTTTTTTAACTTATCCTCAACACCCAGCCCAGGGTCTTGCCCATAGAAAGCACTTAATAAATGTTTCTTAATTTGATTTGATTGTCTCCAAAGGCTATCATCAATTTTGGTTCCTATGAGGGGAGGGGAGACCAGTACAGCATTTTTCCAAGCAGATTAACATTGCTTATCCAATCAGATTAGCTTGGAACTAATTTGATTAAGGACAGCTAGGTGACGCAGTGGATAGAGTGCTTGGCCTAGAGTCAGGAAGACCTGAGTTCAAATCTAACCTCAGATACATTCTAGCTATGTGACCTTGGGCAAGTCACTTAATCCTGCTTGCCTCGGTTTCTTCATCTGTAAAATCAGCTGAAGAAGGCAATGGCAAACCACTCCAGTATCTCTGCCAAAAAGGCCCCAAATGAAATCACAAAGAGTAGGACACAACCAAAAAATGACTGAATGACAACAAATCGGCAATAGGAGGGATGTTAGACTAGAATTTTACGAACAGGGGGAGTGACATTGTTAGCCTTGTGCTTTACAAATCGTACTTGTGTAGCCTTGTGGAGCATGGATTAGAAAGGGAAGATAATTGAGGCAGGGAGGCCAAAGAAGTAGATATTACTTGAGGAGGTGATATTACTTTAGTTTAGGAGAGAGGTGATGAGGAACTATACTAGGCTGGTTGCTGTGTAAGGAGAGAGGGGTTGGATTTGAGGACAGGCAGAATCAGTCAGCTTTGCCAAGCGATTGTACATGGGGAATGTGGAAGAATAAAGAGTTGAGGAAGGTTCCTAGATTTAGAATCTGGGTGACAGAAAAAATGAGGGTATCCTTGCCAGAAATCAGGAAGTTAGGAGGTGTGGGATGGGGGAAAAGTTTTGTTTTCTACTGGCAGAGTTTGACTTGACTGAAAATAGTATAAAATCGAGACATCTGTTCACTTACTTTCCTTAGCTGGGAGAGGAGGAGTTTGAACTGAATGATTTCTAACCATCTCTTCCATCTGTAAGATTTTGTGAGTTTCTGACATTGTTAAGAGCACAGGAAGGGAAGAGTAGAAGGGTCAATAGAGAGGAATGTGAAAAATTCTATTTCAAAATCACTTGCTGGAGATATCATACAGAAAATATTGACATGGAATTATTTCCTGCCATGTAGGTTTATAGTTTTTTTAAATCTCTGTAGTTTTTATATTGCTAACTCTGGCCTTCCCAGATGGTTGATAAAGACCCAGGTAAGAAGTAGAAGGGGCAGGTAGATGGCACAGTGGATAGAGTTCCAGGCCTGGAATCAGGAAGATTTATCATCCCAGAGTTCAAATCTGGCCTCAGACACTTACTAGTTGTGACCCTAGGCAAGTCATTTAACCCTGTTTGCCTCAGTTTCCTCATCTATAAAATCAGCCAGAGAAGGAAATGGCAAACTGCTCTAGTATCTTTGCCAAGAAAACCCCAAATGGCAATATGAAGAGTTGGACAAGACTGAAATGACTCAATGAGAACAGAACTCAGAGACAGTACATGATTTGTCGATGATCTTACAGATTGTATGTGATAGAGCCAGGATTTAAAGCCAGTTGTCCCAACTCCAAAACCAGCATCTTTTCTTTCCAAAAATGCCTCTGCCCTAGTATGTACATCAGAGCAAAATGGCACATATTTCGGGCTGTGGTAGAATGGCACCAGCAAATTTTTCAGGTATTACTCATTGGCAGTTCCCATATTCACCCATCCCTCTCTTTGGGAGCAGAGAAAGACCACATGGTCCACCTCTGGTAATTAATTTTAAAGGGGAATGGAAAAGAAATGTTTCCATGTTTTTAGTATTTCCTGCTTACTGTTTTTTGCCTTTAAAAATTATTTTCAGTTCCAAATTCTCTAACTCCTTTCCACCCCCACATACTCATTGAAAAGGCAAGAAATACAACACCCATTATACATACGAAGTTACTTTTTTGCCATTTTTTTGTACCCTCAGTACTATGCAAATCCTGCATGTAGTACGTGTTTCATAAGTGTTTATTGACTGAATAACCCAATTCAGATTCTGTATGAGGAAATAGGCCTAAGTGAAGGTTGCCACAAAATAACTGCTCCAATAGAGAGGAGATAGGTTTTGGAGTCAAAAGATCTGGGCTGCAGACCTACTAGTTGCCCAAGTGACCTTGGGCAAGTCCCTTAACCTAACATAACCTCAAGTACCTCCTCTGAAAAATAGGTCTAAATAATACTTCCATTATGTACATGACAAGGTTGTGGTAAGAAAAGCTCTTTGTAGATATTAAACATCACTAATGTGAGCTAGTGTTACTAAGCAAATGATTTCTCTCTCAATGTTCTTTAGCCTTTAAACATCTGAATAAGATATTCTGCACCAATCCAGAAGATGAAATGATTCAGTTGTGACTCTTTTTTTTTTTTTTGGCATTTTGACTTGGCATTCAATTTGTTCAATATTTCTATAATTTTTTTGTTTGTTTCAAAGCCAGTGTGTTGAGAATGAATGTTACTTAGTAAGAGTTTGGCTCTGAAATGCAGGGAAAATACATAAGGAAGTCTTTATTTTAACTTATTCACTTCCAGTTGGAATGAAAAAAAAATAGTACGAAGGAATATTCATTGTGCTTGGATATGTTGTTTATTTCCATATGTTGTATTTCTTGATTTGACATTGATATTTTACAGATTATAAACTATTTCTTTCTATTCTTGTAATGAATGTATTATTATATGTACCTGACTAAAACATTAATGTTAGCATTATCAAATAACTCACGCTTATTTCTTTCCCCAACCTCCACCTCCTCACCCTTGTTCTAGATAATTGCTTCTAATACTTGTCCTTACACAGATTAGGAAATTTATTTGCTAATAGGTCATATTTCCTGAAAAGGAACAATAAATCAAAATTATATATATTGAATCTGATTTTTTCATAGAAGTGTGGAGTAGCTAATGAAGAAAAGAGCAGAAAAGGTATTTTTATATAGAGAAAGAAATTTGTAATAATTGTCAGAGAATGTGGGATATTGCTACAATAATGGATGAACATTTTGATGCCTAATGTGGATAGGGAAATAATTTTATTTTTATGAACTGATACAATATGTGTGTGAACAAATACAGCTTTCAGATAGAATTTGGGCAGTTTTGGAAAGAAGATCTGTAGCATGGATTTGAAAACTTGGATCTTTTTGTCAACAAGATGGAGTGATTTCTCTTCTTGGGGAACAGTTTGATGTTATAAAGAGGCAGAAAAAGATTTTTATTTATTAAGAACTAGAGAAATGTAGTTTAAAAAAACCTGTTTCAAGAGTACCAAAGCCATTCAGGACCTTGTTGAGAACTCCAGAAGAAGAAAGATAGATAACTCCCCTAATTTGCATATACGTGTTTTATGACAAAAGCTGATAAAACTAAGAAAGTGAGAAATAAAACCATTTGGAAACTGAAATATGATTTTAAAAGAATTGTCACTTTGATAGGGGAAACTGAAGGAGTTGTGACTTTTTAAGTGAGAAGTGAGTCAGTGATTGAGGTGAGTCAGGGGATTTGAAAGGTAAATCAACAAGCATTGATTAAGCACCTACTATGTGCTGGGTGCTGTACAAAATTCTTAAGAATTGTTGTAACAAGCTTACAACCTAATGAAAAACTACTTTCAAGTGATGCTAGTTAGAAGCAGTTCCTAATTAGTTGGAAAGGATTGACTTCATTGGTCAAGAGCTCCAGTGACTGTTACTGCTCTTCAGCACCACCTCAAGTTGAAGAAAAGTGAAGCTTTTCAGAAGGGCTTATTGCTTTCTACTGCCACTGCTAGCTTGAGTTGTTGTTTATCCTTTGCTCTCGAAGAAGAACATGATGTCAGAGCAGTGATGCCATGACATGCAAATGAAATGGATTTAAGTGAGGGAGGGCTGTGCAAAGTCATCAGCCTCACTTTCTCTTCTGGAGTGTAGAACCCCAGCAAGTTTGGCTGAAAGCATGAACCTGAACTGCTATTGTGAGCTCCATTTTGTTTTTGTTTGGTTGGGTTTTTGTTGTTTTTTTTTTTTTTTGTTGTTGTTGTTTTTCATTTTTTTTTGGTTAGGCAATGGGGTTAAGTGACTTACCCAGGGTCACACAGCTAGTAAGTGTTAGGTGTCTGAGGCTGGATTTGAACTCAGGTCCTCCTGAATCCAGGGCCTGTGCTCTATCCACTGTGCCACCTAGCTGCCCCTATGAGCTCCATTCTGAATGGACAGCATAGCATCCAAATGAATGGATAACTGGTGGGGCTGATCTGTATGTAGTATAGATAGTATTATATCAATGTAACAATATAATCTATATTATATATACACATCTATAATGGAGATAACTAATTTGATAAATTGGCAGTTGTGTGGCTTAAAGAGAACTGCTATTCACAATAAGAGTTAACACTTTTGAAACTTTTAGAGTAATGGCTAATTGAAAGAGCTTTAAAGGCTGTGGTCAAGTAGAGAGCACAGGATTTCCCCAGCTAAAGGGGATCTGCTGTCAAATAGTGAGAAGAAAAGCAGTTTTGTGTGGTCCAAGTGTCCTTGAATGGACCAGTAACATTGAAACCTCAAGTTTCGAGTTTTGAGTTACCCTCAGCATATAAGTTTTTTTTCCTATTGTGTTTCTGGGTCTGGTTCCTATAAATGTATGTGATCTCTATCACACTACCAAATGCATTGGAAGAAAAGTGATCTGGGTTTAGAAGAGTATTGTGATATATTTTATTACTTATACATTTGCTTTAATGTATTAGTGTTTATAATATTATTCCTTTGCCTTATTAAGTAAATGATTATGCTTGAGATTTAAAAGTGTCATTTTTGTGAATGAATGGTTGTAAAAATAGAAAACACATTGGATGGGAACCCAAGAACTAGAGTGGTGAGTAGAGGATTTTATTTCCATTTAACAAGGTTACCTTCTGGAGCTTTGAGAGAATTTGAATGTAACCATGTGGTGGTGGCCTATATCTGGGAACTTAGACCTGATAATATGAGAGCAGACTGAAGGAGTAAGCCGAATTCACAGCCCTAAGTGAGAGATTGAGTCACTGATGTTTATATAAACCCCATTGGATGAAGCCCACTGTAACAAATTTTCTGATATAACATTGTGGGGCTATGGAACAGACCAACAGGCAAATCTATTATATATTATATATAGTTATATATTATATGTACATCATATATAAATATATTATATAATAGTAGGTTATATTCCTGATGTGTTACTTAATTTTCTAAAATAAAAATGAGCACAGACAACATAATTAATCAATATCTACCATACAGATTTGTTGTGAGTCAAGTTATTATTCAACCATAGTTTGTTCACAGAAATAATAGCAATATATATTTATATATAATACACACATATATATATATACATATATATATATATATATATATATATATATACTGTTCAGTGTAAAGTTTTCATTGAAGTTTTTCAATTATTTCAGAATGTTAAAGTAAGGGCCATGTGGTTGAAAATTGACATTATTTTGTTTGAATATAGGATGTTCAAACTAATTTTTTTCTGGAAGATCCTAATGTTGCTGAGTTTAATTTCAGCTTAATTCACATCTGTTTTCATTTGCACAAATCAGAAGAGGATGAATGTCAATATCTAGGTCCTTATTTGCAAGCCAAATTTTCTTAGATGTATTATGAACAACAGTATTTTTTTAGCCCTAGGGAATTGTGGGTGTGTGTGTGTGTGTGTGTGTGTGTGTTGTATGTATGCATGTATGACAGTTGGGTGGAGTGGGGACTAATATTTTTTATGATCCCTCTTTAGCCACTGAATGTAGCTTTCAAAGACATTTACTTCAATCATTAATGATCTCAAAAAATTAATTTATTTTTCTATGCATCACATAAAAAGATGTGTAATTCCAACTATTCTCTGTGTGACAGAAACATATTAGGTGTTATAGAAACAATGTAGGAATCATAGATTTCTTTCAGAAAAATATTTTTCTAGTCATAAACATTGGCAGAGAGAAAAAAGTTCTCCTATTTGCAGACAATTGGATACTTTACTTAGAAAAGCCATAAGAATTCACAAAAGAATTAATTAGGACAATAGCGTCAGTAAAGTAGTGGAATACAAAATAAATCCACAAAAATTTCTAGCACTTCTACATAGCAATAAAAAAAATCCAAGACGGAATAACAGAGTAAGAAATTTCATTCAAAGTAACTAAAACATATACATTTTTTTGGAGTCAATCTGCCAAGGCTCACACAAGACTTGTTGCTGTTCATGTCCAACTCTTTGTGACCCCATGGACCATAGCATGACAATACTGTCCATGGGATTTTCCTGGCAAAGGTACTGGAATGGCTTTCCATTTCCTTCTCCAGTGGATTAAGGTAAGCAGAAGTTAAGTAACTTGCCTAGATTCATACAGCTAGTAAGTATCTGAGGTCAGATTTGAACTGAATTTTCCTGACTCCATGCCCAGTGCTCTATCTTCTGAGCCCCCTAGCTGCCTCTGTGTAGGCCATATGTGATCTACATAGGTACAATTTTTAAAGAATTTTTTAAAAATATAAATAAAATTTAAAAAATATTCTTTGCTTATTCAATATTTTATTTTCCCTAATACATGTAAAAAAATTTTAACATTTTTTTTCAGATTTTGAGTTCCAGATTCTCTCCCTTCTTTCCTTTCCCCCTCATTGAGAAGGCAAGCAATTTGACATAGGTTATACATGTGTAGTCATGCAAAATACTTTTCCACATATGTCATTCTGTGAAAGAAAACACAGGAAAAAAAATCCCCAAGAAAAATAAAGTAAAAAAAAAAGTATCTTTGATCTGCATTAAGGCTCTACAAGTTCTTTCTCTGGAGATGAACATGCCTTTCATCATAAGTCCTACAAAATTGTTTTGGATCATTTTATTGCTCAGAATAGCTAAGTTATTTATAGTAGATCATCATTTAATATTGCTGTTACTGTGTACATTTTTCTCCTGATTCTGCTCATTTCACTTTGCATCAGTTCATGTAAGCCCATGTTTTTGTGAGAGCACCCTGTTTATCAAAAAATACACACTTTAAAGAAATAAAGATGACAAATATTAAAATTTTAGAGAAGCACAAGAAAATATGAACAGATGCAGAGTGAAGTATATGGAACCAGGAAAACAACATATATAATGGATACAACATAAATGGAAAGAACAGTAAAACACAACTAAATATTATATAATGACAATGACCAAGCTTTTCTCCAAGTGAGATGAGAAAACGTATCAACCCCTATGCACTGAAGAAGATGGATACTATTGTGGAAGATTGTATATGCCATCAGACACAAGGTCAGTGTGGTTGGTTTCGCTGTATTGCCTGTTGTAACAAGTTTTAAAAAGAGGAAAAAAAATGTGATTCAGCAAAGCCAAACAACACATTTTCCCTTGAGATTTTGGTGAATTTTGCCATTATTTCAATCACATCCAAAAGAACTAGCTAAACACTCTGTACAACTATGTGAAAGTAAACTATATCATATACCAACACAACTTAGGTTACATACAATGGAAAACATTGGCACTTCCTTGTTAAAATTCAAGCATGGCAGTCATGGTTCCATGCTTTTAGTGAAAAAAAATATAAATTACAAAAGTGTACAGTTACATATGCCATCAGTCATAAACATTTTTGTGATATTTTTCTCAATGGTTTTGGTGAAGTATATTTTATTTTTAGTTTGTGTTTTTCAGCTATATTAAAATAAAGTTTATCAATTAAACAAAAAAGGGGGAATTGATGACAGCAATTTGCCACAATATCTTTGTTCTTGTTTTGTTCCCAGCGCCCTGACTTTGACACTCTTTCTGTGTGTTAACTTTGGTTTTGGACATTGACTCTGGTTCCTTCTCATTCTGGTTTCTGAATTCTCTTGTTTGCTTTTTGACTTGCTAGTTGGAACTTGTGAGTATCCCTTGCCTTATTTCACCTGATTTCCTATTTATTTATCTGTCTGGATACCTATACTGTCTTTTGGCTTAAATAAACTGGGATAGATCTCTGGACCATGTGAAGTCATCCTGGCATCCTAGACTAGCTAGCCTGTGTATCTCATTAAGGCTCCACACCTGTCTCTAACTCTCTGCTGACCTCTGAAGTCTATTAGCAGCATGACCTTACCTGTACAGATTAACCCTTGGTGTGTGCTGAAAATAGTTACCTAGAATTGAAAGAAAAATGGTGGTATAACTATTATGGTGATAAATATGGTGATAAATTACTGCTGCATTATGCCTTCTCCAGTAATGGCAAGATTAAAGTGGGTTTTAGAAGCATATAGTCAGCCATTAGTCAAACATCTGTTTTACTCAACCCAGTCACCTGGCAAAATTTAAAGACTATCAGATTCAACTTGGCAACTCTAAATATGAAGCCCTGCCAAAGGATCATGTAAACCTATTTGTATTTTTGTAACCTGTTTGTCACCATCCTTTCTCTACGTGTTTTCAAAGTAAAATCTCTGTGTGTGAGCGTTCTGAGAACAGACCAAGTGAACTCATCTGAAATTAGGATCGTATGACTTACTATTTCCTTCCTGCCCCTGATTTGAAATCATTGAATTCCTTTGTACTTTCTTTAAAATGAGATTGCCTCCCAAATCGATAAATACAAAATCAGAGGGGAGGATAATGGTCCACTTCTTTCTGAGTTTAAAATATCTCTACAAAGAAATCATATAAGCGGGGTAGTTTGGCCAGGAAATGTAGCAGATTGAGTATTAAATGACACCAGACAAAACAAGAGAATGTTATGAAAGATCCGTGGTGGAGTTTAGACTCAAAGGCTTCTATTTAATTCAAACCACATAACAAATTCTGGTGATATCATTAAAATAAATATCCCACATGGGCCATCCCTTGGCCTCCAATATCAAAGCACTGACATCATCTTTGCATATTATATCAATGGTATTTTCCATAGTTAACTAAAAGGTCACAACTCTGTCAGTAATGAAATTCAGGCCCTAATCAGGATGTTCCCAAACACCGCATCAAAGTCCTTAGTGTAATTTGGGGAGAATTTTCTCAAAACAGACAGACCATGGGAGATCAGTTACCTTGAACAGAGGCCTAAACTGAAGTTGAACTAAGATGAATCTACTGCAATTTGCAAAAGTTGGAGGAGATCAATCCTTACCTTAGCTCATTCTAGGGCGTTCAGGAGGGTGGGCCAATTTGATGGTTAATGCTTAGTTCCTGAGCTGGTTTAAGGTACCCCCAATTATTCCAGATGAAACCTCCCTCTTATAGAAAGGAGGCTCAACTTAAAAGTCAACCTTACTTCCTGGTGTACCCCAGATTACATATTCTAAGCCTGGGTCAAATACCAAAGACAATCCCAGACTCAACCTACAACTCAACTTGGTCTGGCATACAAATACCTTTGGTAAGGGGAATGTGAGTTATCATTTGCCCTGGTATTTACCGATGTGTGGTTGAGAGGATGTGTTTCTCAGAATCAGTGACAGAAAGGCACAATTGTCAGCATGGTTTGAAGTTTTTAGAACTATTTTTTTTCCCTCATCCCATTGGGGTATTGGTCTATGAATGTCTCATTTTTGTTCTAGTACCCAAACCTGAAGCACCAGTGTGGCCTGAATCAGGCCTGGCCTATAACATTTGGTGTACTGGATGGGATGGCCTCATGGAAATGACGAAAGGCTGATGCAGAGGAGAGTGAACCCCATAGCTGCTGTCCTTCTGGCAGTACTGGTCATATTGTTCAGTCGTTTTTTTAGTTGCATCTGACTATGACCCTATTTGAGATTTTCTTGGCAAAGATACTGGAGTGCCATTTCATTCTCCAGCTCATTTTACAAATGAGGAAACTGAAGCAAACAGCATTAAGTGACTTGCCCAGGGTCACACAGCTAGTAAGTGTCTGAGGCCAGATTTGAACTCAGAAAGATGAGTCCTCCTGACTCTAAGGAATGGCACTCTATTCACTGCATAACCCAGCTTTCCCTAGTCTAGCATCTCCCATTGCCCTACGGGCGTTAGAGAGTATGTGGGCCTTCTGCAGCTAGAAACAGATGTGAATGTCTTTAAGAACTGTGCCCTGAAAATGCTAAATGCTATGAACTGTCATGTGTTGAATTTGCATAATTCTTGTATATCAGGGTGATAGTGATCTCAAGGCCCAACAGCAGTAGAAGAGTTCTGCTTTCCTTTAAGAATTTAGAGCCTGTCTAAGAATTGTGCTGAAAAAAATTGCTGAAACTTTATATGTTTTGGGGAGGTCACTGGGAAGTTTGCCATGTGGACTTTGTTGGGACCATTGAGTGTAAGTTACGTGGGGAGGCATCTGAAAAGATGTTTGATTCTCCCCAGGAGTCTGAGAGCTTTCCAGAATTGGGAATATGGGCAAATATGTTGAATATACCCCAATTGATTTGTTGAGGATGATAGGGTGGGAGCTTTATCAGTTTAAAAATTAAATTAATTAACATTAAATTTAAAAATTAAAACAAATTAAATTAAAAAAGAAATTTCCATTCTTGCTCCTCTGGTACTTCTAGTGTAAATAGTTAAGGGGTCCCTTTGAGGTGGATTCCAGCTTCAAGTGGGAGGGGAGCAGCAGTACCCAGGCCTATGGAGGGAGCTTACAAGGCCACAGCATGGAAGCCATTGCTAGGCCTTTCACAGCCCTAGCATAAAGAGACAGCATTCAGCCCCCAGGAATGGTGGTGCCCAAGCACCACCCTCATCCTCGGACAGGGGATTCAGTGGCAGCACTTGTGGTAGTGCTCAGCCCCTGGTGCAGGGGGGTAGCATTTGGGTGCAGAAGAGTGAGTATCAGGGCTGTTAGGACCAGAGGCAGTAGGTAATAGAGTGGGCTCCAGCAGTAACCAGTCAATCCACAAATAAGCTTTGTTTAAGTGCTTACTATGTGCCAAACACTGTGTTAGGGACTGGGGCTATAGTCAGTCAGTCAACAAGTATTTATTAAGTGTTCATTAAGTGCCAGGCATTGTGCTAAATATGGGGATGCAAAGAAAGGCAAACACACAGTCCTTTAAGGAGCTCACATTTCAATTGGGACTGCAACATGTAAATAACTACACTTGTTTACTTCTACATCATGGGGGTTAGGCACCCCCACAATCTGGAAAATACGATAAAATTTTTTGTACCAGAGAAGTCTGATTTATTATGGTATTAAAAGATAAAATATGTTGCTGTTTTACAATATTATACATACACTTTATGCATTCCTGAGTTTCTAAACTTTTTTCCGTATCTTCTGTTGGCCTTTGCATGTCATCTGCAGCTTCCACTAAACTCCCCCTGAAATTCCCATTTAATTTCTTATGTTGAGCCACCATGCCTTGAAATCGCAATGGGGAAAGTCAAGATGTGGAAGGAATAACTGTACATTCCTACAAGACATCTACAGAGTAGATGGAAGATCATGTCAGAGAGGAGATACTAGCAGTGAGGAGACTATGAAAGACCAGGGGGATTCAAGCTGAGTTTTGTAGGAATTCAGGGAATCCAGTAAATACGACATAAATACAAATACAAAAAATGAAAGCATCCCTACTTGAAAGGGGCTTCTGTTCTAACAGTGGCAGAAGGCAGCAGGATTGTCAAAGACAGAGACCCCAGTGGGGTGGATAGTGACAAAGGTAAGTCTAGTGTAGCTCTTTGCTCCCTCTCAGGATTACTCCTGAGCTGATGGGGCTGCTGCCAATGCAGTTACCAGTGATGATTGGACAATTCCTTACAAAGGAGGGCTTGGTGGAAAGACTTAGGTGAATTGATGCAAAACTAAATGAGCAGAACCAGGAGAACATTGTAACAGCAATATCATATGGTGATCTACTGTGAATAACTTAGCTATTCTCAGCAATAAAATGATCTAAGATAATTCTGAAGGACTTACCATGAAAGGTACTGTCCATCCCCAGAGAAAGAACTGGTTTGATCCTGAATTCAGATCAAAGATACTTTTTCTCTATTTTTCTTAGATTATTTTGTTTGTGTTTTCTTTCACAGCATGACTTAACATGGAAATATACTTTGCATGACTATACATGTGTAACCTATGTCAAATTGCTTGCCTTCTGAATGAGCGGGGAGATGAGGGAAGGAAAGAATTTGAAACTCAAAATTTGAAAAAAGAATGTTAAAATTGTTTTTACATGTAAATTGGGAAAAATACAATATTAAATCAATTAAAAATAATCTATAGGGAAACAAAGCAAACAAACAAACAAAAAAAGGAAGGTTTGGCAACTACCTCACTGCAGATGACCATGATCCATGATGAGTTTCTGTGACTGTGTCAAAAATGTCTTCATCTGTCATATTGTCCTGGTGTTTTTGGTGCCAATTCTGCTCATATTCTCTTCTTTGCCAATATGCACTGCTAACATTTGGCATCACCCATCATATGGATCAAATTGTTAAGATCTGTGAATTGTTCCTTCCAAAGTAGAGAGGTGAACCCTGGAATTTATGGTCTTCATTTTCCTCTGTTTTCCGGTACTTCTTCGGGGGTGCATACATTAATCCTTCGTTATGGTTGTTTTTCAATCTTTCCATTTTTGTTTTCTTTTCTTCCTCTGGTGTTGTCTATACCAGACCTTTTTATCTTGAGGTCAAATCCAGTAATAGCCCTAAAGCCATGGAAGTGATCAAAAGTCCTTTAGAAGACCTTTAGGACTTTGTTACCAAAGGAACAACATCACAGGCTAGGGTAGGCTATTTTTTCCTTAAAAGGTTTTGAAATTGCTCTTAAGCTTAATTGGCCAAGGATACTAAAGCTTGAACTATTGACTTCTTGGTGGTTGCATCCTGGTGACCTAAGTACGAAAGCCAGTGCAGGAGGAATCCAGAGCTCATCCCTTTGGTTTCTGACTGGTGGACCAGCACTGACAACACAATGGTCAGGGAAATTGTGCCCTATGCTGTGTTCTAGCTGAATATCTTTCCCTCTACCATGGCAAAGTAAACCTTTTATTAACAATTACATCATTTACATCATTTTCTTCCAATTCTGATCCTGAAGAACTAGACTGACTCGAGTTGGATATATCCTACAATGAAATCTTTCTCTTACCTTTCAAATTATATCACTCAGCACCAGAACCCTCCTCCTAACAAACACACAGACACTCTGCTGCTACATGTAGTACTATAGTCCCGTACTATAGATACACATAGAACTGAGGTCTCAAGGGAAGAGCCAGTGATGATGTTTACCCAAGAGTATACTGAAATACCTGACCCAGGGTCTGTGCATAGATCTGTGAAGGATACCTGGAGACATCTGAATGTCCAGTCTAGGTTTACAGATGTCTAATGTGTTCATTGGAAAGCATTGGTGTTCACCAATGACCTCTCCAATGAAATTCTGTGTATTGTTCTATATCTAAATGGGGCAAAAATACAGTTCTGCTATTCTTGACTTCATAGAAGGACAGCTTTAAGTTAATCAGACCTTCATCCATTTCCATAAGAATAGAGAGGATAGGGCTGTTTTGCTTAATATTTTCAGCACTCAGGGCTTTGAAATTATGAAATTAGGATCTGCCCTTATTCCCAGAAGTCCAGATGTTTGCTTCTATGCTTTGAGAATGCCTCTTTGGAAGAAGGCTAGACTACAATATTTCGTGTCTTGAGAACTTTCTTCTTGACAGTAAAGATGAATCTGAGGACATTTCATCAGATTCTATTAGAGGGCATTTAATTGTGCTCTTTAGGTGGAGGGAGGGTCAGGATATCAGAACCAACTACTCTATTGGTGAGATTTCAGACTTGATCATCTTTTCTGGATGTATGTTGTGCAAACAGATGCTTACTTCAAGCTAGCCATCTGTTTTTTCTCGAAGTTTAATATTGTGCTTGTGAGACTGAAGTATTTGCTTCCATTTGAAAGAAAAATGTATATGCTATTTAAAAGTAAAAATTTTTCCCTTAGCCCAAAGGTCAGCTAGACAACACATGGTTTAGCCTTTTGTTTGCAAGGAAAAGTGGGGGGAAACCCAAAGGAGACTCTGAAAATGTTCCGAAGTGCAGCAGGGATCTTGGGAGAAGACAAAGGGAACTTTGTTAGGCTGCTGCAAGTATGAGCCAGAAGAGGGATGAGCGAGTGGAAAAGTATATCTGATAAATAGGTTTTTTTTTCTAAATCACTTATGCTATCTTGCATGCATTCACACATTTTCCCAGAGAGTTACATATTTGGGATGCTCACAAAATGGGCTTGAGCATTCAAAGAGCTTTTAGGGGAGGAAGCTAGACAGAACTTTGGAGGAGCCTGCATTGCTGACAGTGAAATGTCCCAAGATGCACAGCCCATTTGAGCATTCCCCAGCATGTCATTTGTAAGGATTCCAGCTCACAGTTCTTGCCAGATTCAGAGAGTTTGCTTCATAGCAGGATGAATAGCTTCCATTTCCCAGTGAAGAACCAGCCCTTCAAGAGGTTGCTCTGATTTTCTGCTGAATGAAAGAAAAGGAGGCTTAGCCCTTCATTGCAGCCAGGAAGCATAGTATGCTCATATGCCAAAGGGCCTTATGAGATGTCACAGAAACCTTAGTGATGGCCTGGTTACACATTTATGCAGATGAGAAACAGTTTCCCTCCTACTGTCCCATCAAATATCTCTTTAGGCATCTGGTAAAGTTCTCTAGACTTCTTTTTCGTTTTTATACCCTTATCCCAGCATCCCATTTCTTCATCTATAAAAAGAACATCTAATCATTTGTTGATTCATTCACTGACTACTTATTCACATAGAAGCATAGATTTTGGAAAGGAACTCAGAGGTCATCTAGTCCAAATGGTTTATTTTACATCAAGAAACTGAGGCTCATGGAGGTAAACATGACTTGGCCAAGGTCACATGGGTCATGTGTGTCAGAGGTGAGATATGAACCCAGGTCCTCTGACACCAGAAATAGTGCCTCCATCTAATTTTTGTTGAGTGCGTAGCCCCAAACTACACACATTTTACTTTTATGAGAGGAAATGTGATATAGCAGAGAGCCTTGAACTTGGAAGCAGAAAGAATCACAATCTGAATCCAGACCTTTCTCTTATTAAGCTGTGTGACCTAGTACAGATCTTTTTTTTTTCCCCTTCGGAGCTTTGCTTCTCTTATCTAGAAAATGGAATTATATCGTAGTGGAATTAACATTGGATTTGGAGTAAGAAAACCTGAGTTTCAATAATGACTTTGCCACTTATTAGCTGTGTGACCTTGCAGTCATCTCTTGGGGACTCAGTTTTCTTACCTAAAACACAAGAAGTATCTGGTGGGAAACAGCTCTGAATCTGGTGTCAGAAAACCTGAACCCAGATCCAGTGTCTACTACTTATTCACTGTATGAGTGTGAAAGGGCTATTTAATCTTGATAAACCTCAGTTTTCTTCTCTACAAAGTGGAGCTAATGATATTTTTACAAAGGTGTTGTGAAGATGGAATAGTAATTGCACAGGATGTGCTCAAGAACTCCATTTCCATAATGTTCACAGCCAAGGAACCTTTACACTTTGGGAAAATTTTTCTGGACTATGTTTCCAAGAAGGCTGTGAATAAGCTCATAGTTTAGTGCTATCTGGGGAATGGTGATTAACCTAGAAGGCTCTGAGCTTGGGAAGGTTAAGAGGTGTTATAGGAGTCTCATACGAATGGCTGGCTCAGATCATAGAGATGTAGGAGGCAGCAGAGGAAAACGATTACATCGAGTGAAAATAAGCAATGTGGCCCTGGCTATGATGTCCTGAACTCCAGCATCTGGCCTAGATTCTATGATTGTGGCTGTGGGAACTGTAATAAGAGGCTTCAGGGGTTTCTAGCCTTTCTGCTTGCTACACTAAGATTGAAGGGGAAGATGGTAGGTCTGAGCACTTTGGGCCCTAAACTAATAAATGTTTATTGACTGACTGATTGACTATTGACTGTTCCATCACCTGAAGTTAAAGTGCCTATGTCTTTCTCCAATTATACTGGGAGTACAGAGGGTTTAACTGGGAAAGTTGACTTGTACTTCCCTAGAAGTGTGGAAGATGGCAGTCATTTGTGAATGGGTAGAGAGTGTTTCCAAGGCATCTAGGTGGTGCAGTGGATGGAACGTTGGGCCTGGAATCAGAAAAACTCATCGTCCTGAGTTCAAACCGGCTTCAGACACTTACTAGCTGTGTGACCCTAGGCAAGTCACTTAACCCCATTTGCCTCAGGTTCCTCATCTCTAAAATGAGCTGGAGAAGGAAATGGCAATGATACTCCAGTATTTTTGCCAACAAAATCCCAAATGGAGTCATGAAGAGTCAGAGATATCCACTGAAAATGACTGAACAATGGAGAGAATGTTTAATGTTTGCTTCAGTTCCTCGTTATTTATCTTGCCGTTCTAATTATATACCTGTTGTTTGAATTTCTGTGCTATATCATTTGATGTGGTCTGATCTATTATTATTTGGCACTCAAGTCATAGTTTTGAATACTATAGTTGTGACTCAAATAGTATCCTAAGCCTGAATGTAGCTAAAAGAGGTGTTACATTTGCAGGGTGTGTGCCAGAAATCCATCTTTTAGGTGGAGTATTGATGATTGAGCCTTTCCTTTTTTTTTTTTAATTCCTAGTTGAAATTTGACAACACTTTTCCAAGGCAATTTTTATTGACTGGGCCAGTTAACTTAAGCAGCCATTAAAGTATTACTATATGCTAAAGTGCCTCTGAAGCTTTGTTTTTTATTGTTGAAGTGACAGTACTGGACTGTCATTGTATACTACATATGTGAGTATTGGACTAAATAGTTCTCTTGGCTATGTAAGTATTGGAAAACTGGTATGTCAACATAGGAAGTGATCCTTACTATGAACTGTGGACTTGGGAAGTAGATATTCTCATTATGATACCATAAAAGTTTTACAACATGGTGTAGACATCTTGGGGAATGTAAAAGTACTGGCTAAGAGATACAGGGATGAAAAATGCTATATGTGTCATGTAAACTATCCGAAATGGGGACATTCCAGCACCCCCCAAAAGATAACTTTTAATGAAGCTGTCTGGGAACTGGTTATTAAACCCTCTACTGTTCCCATATGGTGAGAAAGTTTAAAGGCATCCTGGGAGACTAGCAAGGACTGAAGACAATGTAAGAGAGTTGCTGGGATTTAAAAAAAAAAAATTCATAGAATAGAACATGAGGGATCCCTGTCTAGCAAGATAACTTTGAAAGTTATATGTAGAATTCATCATATAAGAAAAATAAACTGCACATAAGAAAGACAAAGCTTTTGTGCAATCCTCTTTTTCTCTTCTACTATGTATATACATTTATTTTATTTGACTTGTTAAGTTCAGAATAAAAGTGATGACATTAAAAAGAAAAAGGGAAATGCTGAGAATACTGAGGAAGAGGGTAACACCATCCTCTGTGACTGGTGATCTAGAAGTAACAGGCTCCTCACCAGTCAATGAGCACTTGATAATCATCTAGAGATATGCACAACAGTTTTGTCATTTAACTCCACCACCCCACCCCACCTTGTCATTGGGTCAGGTGAGTATCACCCATCTGTTCTGTAGGCATTTTAACTTTGACCATCACTCAGGTGATAGCCTAGGGCAGCTAGGTGGTGTAGTGGATAGAGTGAGGGGCCTAGAGAGTCAGGAAGACATCTTCTTTAGTTCAAATCTGGCCCCAGACACTGTGTAACCCTGGCCAAGTCACTTAACCCTGCTTACCTCAATTCCTCTTCTGTAAAATGAGCTAGAGAAGGAAATGACAAACCACTCCAGTATCTTTGCCAAGAAAACCCCAAATGGGGTCACAAAGAGTCAGACACTACTGAAAAATGACGGAATAACAACAAATGAGTCAGGTGAGATGCCCTCAACTTTTTCAGCAACCAATGACCCTGTGGCAATAGTTGATTATAAGGGCAGACTGTCAACCTATTCATACAATCACAAGGAATCAGCCCTCACAATCAGCCTACTGATTGATATACTATTCATACCAATGGGGTTGGGATCTGGGCCCCAGAAAGGAAAAATCCTGGACTTTCCCACATGGTCAAATCTCTGGTGTTCCCCTGAGGCTATAATCCCTTCAACTAGCCTTTCATTGTGGACCTCCCTATGACCCTAGGCCATTTCTCCATTCTCTCTTGGCCATGTGGTCTAGGTCCCTGGAATTCTATTACCTCATAGACTACTTGGCCACTCCTAGATCCCTCCCAAAGTCTTTCTGCATATAAAGTCCATCCTGTCTCCATCAAGATGCTGAGATTCTTATAATCTAAGCCACGGATGAGATTCTTAAAATCTAGCCACTGCTCAGATTCGAATAATCTAGCCAATAGCTTACTAATGTACAGACTCCTTAAGAGTCTGCCCAATGTGATGGATGTTCTAATAAACCTTGTCTTTGGCTGAAAGAAGGCTTGAGTCGAATTCTTTCAGGCTGGACCTGCATGTTGTAATTTTGGGGTCCTAGGACCCCTGAACCCCTAAACCGCATCAATACAATCATCCCTTTTCATGGAGGCATTCTTGCCCACTAAGAGAGGAACCCTTTCAGTCCTGGCTAGAATATGCCATCGAAGAGAGACCAGAGTAGACAACAACTGATGTGGAGAGATAACAGACTCTATTTCTGTAGGATACAAGGTACCTATATTACCTCATACCCTTCCTGAAAAGACAACATCCCAAGATCATGGTATTTGAGTGCTTATAGATGAACAATTTGGCAGTGCAAAGAGTGGGCCTCTGACTTTGTCTGATATTTAAAAAGCCTGCTTCAGACAGTGATGTTCAAAGGTACAATGCCCATAGAGCAGGTAGATGATGCCAGTGACTCAGGGATGGGGAGAGAGGTATGTAACAAAGCTGTGGATCCCTGAGTGAACAACAAATACAAACTTTGTGTCACTTTAAAATTTTGAGGGGCAGCTTGGTGACATAGCAAATAGAGCACTGGCCCTGGAGTCAGGAAGACCTGAGTTCAAATGTGGCCTCTGACACTTACTAGTTTTATGACCCTGGGCAAGTCACTTAACCCAAGTCGCCTCAAAAAAAACCCAAAACACTAAATGTCTTGAGTACTTGACTAAATAGTCTCCTTGGCTATTCAAGTATTGGAAAACTGGTGCATCATCAAAGGAGTTGATCCTCAGTGAGGACTATTGATTGAGGAACTGAAAGGTGAGAGGAGTGTTTAGAGATAAACGTCAAAAACTAAAAACAAACTCCAAACCAGCCCCTCCTGGCCCCAGTCTTCTTCACAGGCACACGCTAACAAGACTAAGAGAGGCAAAATCACATTAGCCCACTCTGACTGAAGAAACACATGCTGAGCCTAGTGAAAGATAAGCCTGAGTACAGAGTTACTCTTCCCAGAGGGACAAAGGATTTTGGGATTCAAGAGCAAGAAGGATCACTTTGGGAAGAGCACCAAAATGGACACAGTCAAACAACCTAAGTTGTAGTTGGCTACAACTGAAAACTAGATGGATACATGCCCATGGGGGAACATTCAAAACAGGAATTTGGAGCCTTTTTGTCAGAGACTATAGGAGACTGAGAAATAGAGTCAAGGGCAGGGACATGGGTTGGGATAGTCCCCAGAGAGCTTAGCCTGTGATCTGTTAGACTTTCTTCCCTTTCCACCTGGACTCATAAGATCCTATGCAGTATAACAGTGAGGAATTAAGAGGTAGATTGTCTTGCTCTGCTGGACAGTGAATTCCAAATGACCATTATATTCAGTGCCTATGGATGGGCTAGGACTCTGTGTAATGAAAAAGAAGGATGTCACAAATTAGGGTGAGCTTAGAATTCCCAAGAAAAGTTGCTACTATCAGCAAGAATATAGACATCATGTCTATTTCTATGTCCAGACCCAGAAAATATCTCTAGAATGCAAGCATTGTTTGGCAACAGCTTGTTTCAAGTACAGTAGAGGATGGTAGGCAGGGAGCTGAGACTCAGTGTCTGAAAGTCTTCATGACCCATACCTCCCATGTGGAAATGTTAGGAATATAGAGGTTTGTGGTGATAGAATGCATCAAAGGGACATTTAATCCTCATGCCTCAAGGGTGGGTCCAGAGAAGTTCCACTTTAGTGACTCTCTATTGCCTGAGGAATGGAAGGACTTAGGGGAAAAACTCAGTTTGAGAACTGACTGTCGTATACCCCCTGCATGAGTGGGTTGTGGGGTGTGTCTGGATAGCGATGAATACACAGTTTTATGTCAATGACTCTGGATCCTTTTGAAAGCAGTCTTAGAAAATTGCTCTCTCTAGGATAGAAGACCTCAAGGAATGGTTTATGATCCCAAAGCAATCAAATCTCTATGCCTTACCTGTAAGGGTAGTATGGAAGACTAGAAAACTCCAGGTATTATGTGTTGATTGGAGATTGAATAAAAGAACAACATGCCATTCATTCAAGATGCCTAGGACTGCAGATTCCCATGGTAGAGGAAGATAAGGAAAAGATGGTCATCATTTACCTGGTGGGATTCCACTAGTTTAAGCACTAGCCCCAAGGGATTTCTGGGGTCTCACTGGAGACTCCAGAAATGTTCCTTAATTTTTTAAAATTATGTCTTTTGTTTTCACATCACTTTATTTTCTGAATATATCTCATTCAACACCACCAAGCAAAACTTTCTTTACAAAAAAGATTTGAGAAGAAAAAGAAAAAAACAAGGTCAAGAAAAACAACCAACAGGCCAGTAATTCAGCTTGGGACAGATTGAATTTGAGATGCCTACAGGACATCTAGTTCAAGATGTGCAACGAGTATTTGTTGGTGCAAAACTAGAGGTCAAGAGAGAGGTTAGGGCTGGACATATAGATCTGGGACTCATCAATATAGAGATGATCAGTGAACCCAGTGAGCTGATGTGAGTGCCAAGTGAGAGTATAGAGGGAAAAGAGAAAAGGGTCAAGTACAGAGCCTTGGGAGATATCCACAGTGTGTGGATCTGAATGAAGGTCCACCAAAGAAGAATGTGGCAGCTCCCAGATTCCCCAAATCACATGTCTTGGTTGTGGTTAAGGGGTTTTCAGAAGGGTAGGTCCAAATGTTTTAATATCAAGCTAATGTCAGAAGTTTTAACTTTCTAGTCAATGAGAAGAAGACACACCTATGCTGCTTGAGACTGCTCTGTCATTCTATTAATCACTATAAAAGACCCTGTCAGTCCTCACTTGGAGTTTTTGGTCAATTTATTAGCAATTGCTATCCTTGGTAATAGGGGCACCTATGTGGCTCAGTGGATAAAATGCTAGGCCTGGAGTCAGGAAGACCTGAGTTCAAATCCGACCTCAGACACTTACTAGCTGTATGACCCTGGGCAAGTCACTTAACCTCTCTTTGCCTTAATCCACTGGAGAAGGAAATGGCAAAACACTCCAGTATCCTTGCCAAGAAAATTCCATGGACAGTATGGTCCATGGTATCACAAATAGTGTGACATGACTGAACAACAACAGCAAAGGCTTGCTAATAAATGGACCATGCTCAAAACTATTTCTCTCAATGAAACAATAAGCTTGCTTTTTATGCATTCAAATAAATTCCATTCAACAATTAAGTTTAACAAATATCTATTGAGCAATATGCTTGGTGCTGAGGATATAAAGGCAAGCATAAAAAACCATTTGTTTTCAAAAAACTTACACTCAACTACTATTTAATATTTTTATCATTAATAAAAATATTAAACAATACAATGTCAAGGTAAATCTCTGAGGGATTCCACTAAAGACTTCCCTCTAAGTTGGTATGAACCCATCAATGACTAATCTTTATATTTGGTCATTAAACCAATTCTGAATCATCCAACTGTGCTATCATCTGGCCAACCTCTCTCCATTTTGTCTACAGAGACACCACAAGAGACTTTGCCAAATGCTTGGCTGAGATCAAAACATTTTATCTCAGCAACAATTAATCTGATTAAAAACCAAGGGTACTATTTTATTATTAGAAAAGTATTCAAGATGATTGAATCCAACAAGTATGTAAACACTATTTCGTATTTCTTTCTAAAGCAGGGAATATTGGAAGCAAGTTGATGGAGATGATCTTAGATCAGAAGACTTGGATTTGGATCCTGGCTTTGCTGCAAATTGTGTGACAATGGGCAGGTTATAACCTCTCAGTCTCAGTTTCCTCAACTCTAAAATGGGGATAATGATACCACCTACCTCACAGTGTTGTTGTTAGGATCAAATGAAATAATATATGTAAAGCACTTGCAAATCTTAAAATTTGATTATTATTATTATCATTACTATTTGAGCCTCAATTTCCTCAACTGTAAAATAAGAAGATTGAACTCTATAACTTCAAATCCTATATATTCCATAATTTGTTCCTTGTTAAAGGTGACTAATGTAGCAGCAATAACAGCACTTGATTTTTAATGACAATAGACCACATGACTGATGTTTAAGTAAATTAATAATAGCCTCAATTTTAAGATAAGAGATTTATGAGAAGTCAAGAAGAGAGATTTATGCATGTGCAGGAAAGAGGTTTCTTTTTATTTTTTTCCTCCCTTCCTTTCTTCTATGGGGTGGCAATGTTAAGAAGAGTATACAACTACTCCTGATCACTTGCCTCTGCCCTATATGAGGCGGATAATAGCCTTGAGTAATTTGAATAATCCCACCCAGTTGCCCTCTGGGAGATCTGAGGGGTTTGAGAGACACTGAGGGAAAAACTGGGATGCTCTACCAAGCTCCCAGACTAGTAGGGTCTACTGTTCACATGAGCAGTCTTTGGATTCCCCATGTCTGAGCACAGAATTAGTGACCGAGACGATGTGTAGATGACAGGGGCTCTATGTGTCTGTTCCTTAGGCCAACTATGAAGGCAGAAATTGGCAGGAACTGTAGCAACAAGGGAGAGGTTGTAGAGTTGGAAGTCCTTTGTCTGCCATTGAGTTACAGTGGTGACACAGGGGAAGTTGTGTCTCCTTCCAGAGCAAGGAAGCTTTGAAATATTCTCTTCCATTATGGTAGAACAATGTCTATAGCAGTGACAGAGTTTCTTTGGCAAAGGGCTCGTGATACCTGAAGATATTTACTATGCAGACTAGTTGGAGGAATCAAAAAGGGGAACCATACTAATGCCAGCAGCTGAGAGCCATGCAAAGGTATCGAGGAACCATGCATTCAGGCTCTGTGAGGAGCAGTGCCTGCTGGGAACCCTGCCTGCATGAGTAGGCATGACTTTAAATGACCAAGGCTATACACATCACTGAATATGAGAGCTAAATAGGACCTCAGTAACCAACCAGTCCAACCACACCTGAACAGAATCTCCAACATCACATACCCAGCAGTGATCATTTAGCTTCTGCTTGAAGGCCTCCGAAGAGGGAGACCCCACCAGATCTCCTTATTGTATTTGGTCATTGTATTTGGTCGATTCTGAATCATCCAACCCAGTCTATTTTGAGATAACTCCAATTTTAGCAGGTTTTGCTCCTGGTTCTGCCCTCTGGGTGGAGTCAGTGCTTATTGAAGGATATCTACTTCTCATGAGTTCTGTTGGTTTGCTTAAATTGTCAATAAAATATTCTTTGCCTGAGTTCTCTGAACTGTGTTTCCAAGGAGAGTCAACCATATGTTAGGTGGTGTCACATAGTGAGTTTCAGACACAGAGGTGAAAAGTTCCCTCAAAGGATGTCCTGGGCTTATCCTGTAAGAGCCTGTGACAGAAGGGTAACAACTGGACAAAGAATGGACACAAGCATAAAATTAGCTTATGTTCCCATCGCAAATGTCATGGATATTTGTTTTCATAAAACTCCTTTGCTTATATCTCAGTTTGCTTGATCTTTGCAGCAAGTCTAGTGTCTCTGTTTACTGCGTAAATGGAAATGTCTGGAAAGTCCCAACCATGCTTTTTGATTTTGTTTGGCAGAGTTAAACAGTCTGTCACTGCAGTACATAGAGTCCAATAAAACCCAATAGTTCCAGGCTTACTGTCAAAGGCTAAAGAGACAAAAGTTCAGTGGAAAAATTCCTATATTTTCAGAGGTTGATATTTATTAGAAGTCTTATGAATGAAACTCTTTAATGCAAATTTTTCTTTATACTACTTCAAGGAATAAGGTCCAATCTTTGATGAAAAGGTTATTAGAAATAATAATACCAAGAATCATTCCTCAATATGAGCAAAGATTTCAAAGGAGTTGTAAATTATAATTGGCTACGAATATACCTCAAAGCACTATTAGTAAGAGAAATACAAATGAAAGCAATTGAACTTTTATTTCAGGGCAAGCAAATTGGCAGATGTGAAACAAACACATCGGGAACAGTCAATGTCAGAAAGGGGAAGAAGGGAATCTTGGTGGAGCTGTGAATTGAATCCAACTGTTCTAGATTTCAATGTCTAGTCTTCTCTCTATCTATTCTAATGACTTAAGCATTCCATTAAGTAGAGGTTCTTCCTTTTATTTCATGTCATGCCAAGATTTTAAGTAGTCAAAGATCTGACTCCTTCATTTAAATACATTGCTCCATGTTCTAGAGTTTGTATAAGCCTTCCTTTATAATAATGATGACAAGAATGACTGATTATTGCTGGGTATTAGCTCAACCTTACCCTTTTTAAGTCAGCCCTGCCCTCTTTTGAAGGGGTGTGGATATGCACCCATGTATAGAGTGCATGTGCTCAAGGCTTTGATCCAGTGGGGGCAGATCTTACATTCTTAAGTAATAAGAACTCTCAGAACTTCAGACACAATCATATTCAGATGTATAGAAAATATATTGTAAATTATTCTAACTTATCATTTATTATTTGATAGCTTACAGAATGCTTATCCCATTGCAAAGCACCAAATGCATTTTATTTCACTTGATCTACACAACAACTCTATGAGAGGTGCTATTATTATCCTCATTATATAGATGAAGAAACTGAGGCTCAGCATAAATAACTTGCCCAGGATGACAAAGCTATTAAATATCTGAGTAGGATTTGAACTCAGGTCTTTCTGACTCCAAGTCCAGCACTCCAGGCACTGTACCATCTAGGTTCCTTAAGGATGAAGAGCTGGCAGAGAGCCTGCTCCTTGTCTGCCCATCCCCTTGCAATAGTCAACAAGACATGGCTGTGGGCACTTCCTAAATGCTGGGTATGTTAACTTGATTGAGTACAACCCCTCAGTCAAAATGGTGTCCAGCCAAGGTTTAGATAGTAAAATACAAGACATGTTTGGAAGATTGTGAGTAAATTGGTTTGTCTGGATTGAAAGACTGGTGTAGCAGAAATCTGGGAAGCAAGGGAAGGCTGACATGATGAAAGTGATGTTTTAAGGCATGTATATAGGCATGTATATAGGAGGGAATGCAATGGAGTGGGGACAGGAACTGGAAGGAGGGAGGCCAATTAAGAGGTTTTTGCAGCTGTTCAGGCATGAAATGACAAAGCTGTGAACTAGATTGGTGGGGATGGGAAAGGATATATGGGAGAATTATTTTGAAAGGAGAATCACTTGAATTCATTACTAGAAAAGATGATACTCAAAGTATAATTTTTTTTAAAAGTTCATAAGACTTGACAATTTTAATGAATTATTATGAGGAGCTGATAAGCAGCATAGGGTAGTGGTTAGAGAGCTGGTCTCAGAGATGGGATGACTTTTGATAGCTAGTGATAGCATAGCCAGTATTTGGTGTGACCTAGGGAAAGTCCCTTCACTTCTCAATGTACCAGTCGATTCTCTAAGACTTTAAGTCATACAGAAAGTAGCAATTGGCATTGGTAGAAAAAGTTCCTTACCTGAAGTTCCTAATCCCTCAAAGAGGGAAAATTTGTGGGGACATCCTTATTCTTTGATATTGATGTTTGGAAGGACAGGCATGCTAATCTGCATGCTCATTACTGCCATTTGGGGTGTTTGTACCATGGTAGTCTGATGACAAGGGCAAGACAGTCACTAATGAGAAGTTCCTCTTGTGGAGGGACCGGGGAGAAATAATACAAGCAGACAAGATGGCAGGCAAACCATAGTCCCTCTTGAAGAGTCACTTGGGAGGAGGTATAGTATCGGAGGTGAAGGATGCTGTCATGATAAGGGGATTGGTGGATATTCTAGACCTTGAAAGAGAATCTAGAACAGAGATGACTAGACCTCGTGATGATAAGCCAGGTTGGGGTACTGGAGGACATAAACACTAAAGAGAATGCAGTAGATTGGGAATGGAGAGCAGGGTTAAATAGTGGTGAGCAGAGCAGGCAGACTCAGATGGTTTTTGCTGCTCTTCTGATTGGGTATGAGCTCAGTCTTACCGTTTCAAGCTAGCCCTGCCCTCTTTTGTAGGAGTGTGGATATGCAACTGTGTGTATGGACCATGTATCCATGGCTCTGATCCAGTGGGGCCAATTCTTATGTTCTTATGTGACAAGAACACTCAGAACTTCAGACACATCTGTGTTCAAATGTACATACACAATATATTCTAAATTATTCTAACCTATCATTTATTGTTTGATGTGCTGGTCGGGCCGTGCACTCTCCTTCTAACAGGAGCAGGCTGCCAGGGTCATACTCACCAGTCCTCGGAGTCCACCCGGATAAACATAGAGACGAGCCAATCAGGAGGTGCAAGCACTCGAACTTTATTCAGAGACCATCACAACAAGGCCAAGCAGGAAAGCAAGAGCAGGAGCAAGAGAGCGAGCTCCTATCCCTACCACCCCTTATATACCTTCCTAGCCCCTCCTCCTCAGCCCGCCTACTAGTGATTGGTTGTAGGATCAGATACCGGAAGGGGATGTCTGGGGTTAGCACTGCACCAAGGGAGAGGACGTGACAAAGGAAGCTAGGCCCAGATACCAGAAGGAGGCATCTGGGGTTAGCGCTGCACCAAGGGAGAGGACGTGACAAAGGAAGCTAGGCCCAGATACCAGAAGGAGGCATCTGGGGTTAGCGCTGCACCAAGGGAGAGGATGTGACAAAGGGAGCTCGTTCTCTGCCGTCCCACTTCCATGTGGCACAGCTCCCTGCCTCAGGAGCACATGCTCCAGCTGCTTCCCTGTATCCTGTTCCTACCCCAGTTCACCACAACTCCACATGGCACAGCCCCCTGCCTCGGGAGCATAAGCTCCAGTTACTTCCTAATATCTTGTCCCTGCCCCATCTTGCCACAACCCCCATGTGGCACGTAGCCAACATCAGACAATCCCTCACAGTTCGATCATTTACAAAATGCCTGTACCATTTGCATTCTAAGCCAGAACAGAAAATTGAGAATTGCTTGTATTTCTATCTTTTAAAAAAGATTATATGGTTGTAGCAAATACATATATTTTTGTTTTTATTCTGTTTGACTCAATTTGTATCCCTTTTTATGAGTCTTCCAACATCTCCATGTTCTTTATATTTGCAATTTTATGGTAAAATGGCATTCCATCAATATATTAAAATTTGTCCAGCCATTCAACATTATTGACCATATAGGTTGTTTTGAGACTTTGGCATTACATATAAAGTATCTGTGAGAATCTTTGTGCATGTAGCTCTTTTTTCCCCCTTTAATAACTTTCTTAGGTAGCATGGTATGATGGAAAGAGCATTGGTTCTGGAGTCAGAGGCTCTGAATTCTAGTCCAACCTTTGACGTATTTCTTGTGTAATCTTGGGCAAGTCACTTAAACTCTCTGGACCTCAGTTTTCTCATCTGCAAAATGAGAGAATTGGATCTTGGGAGTTCTTAACCTGGGATTTATAAACCTGTTTTTAAAATACTTTGATAAATTATTTTATGATAAATTTATGGTTTTCTTTGCAATCTTATATATTTTATTTCATGTATTTCAAAATACGGTTATAAGAAGAGGTCTATAGATTTCACCAGACTACTGTCTATGGGGTCTATGACACACAAAATGTTTTGTTTTTGTTTTTAGGCAATTGGGGTTAAATGACTTGCCCAGGATCACACAGCTAGTAAGTGTCAAGTGTTTGGTCTGAGGCCGGATTTGAACTCAGGTCCTCCTGACTTCAGGGCCAGTGCTCTATCCACTGCACCACCTAGCTGCCCCACCACACAAAATGTTTTAAGAAATCCTGGAGGAGATGGCCTCTGAAGTCCCTTCTAACCGTAGACTTACAGTGTGATGACATACTCATTGACTATCTTATCTATCATATCTCTCTCGATCTCTGTCTCTATCTATCTATAATAAAGACAACACAACTTTCCAGGTCACACCTAGATTCAAGAAGGAATACAGAATAAATACACTGATATTGTTATTACTTAGTTAAATTTTATATTATTTACAAACTAAAAATCTTGTGTATATTGTCCTTATCATGATCTCACAAAATGGCCTCTATAAAAAAATTATGTTCTTATGCTTCATTTTTATCCTTTCTTCTAATTTAGTATTGCAACTTGTAGTCATTGACAGAGCACTGGATTTGGAGTCTGGAATTAACTTGGACAAAGGAACCTGAGATTGAATCTCACTTCAGACATTTATTAGCTATACTTTCTCTTGACTTCAGCTTCATCACCTTAAAATGGAGATAAAAATAGCACCTACCTCTCAAAGTTGTTGGGAGGATCAAAGGAGGAAATGTACATAAAGAACTTTGCAAGACTTAAAGTGCTATGTGTTAGGTATTATTATTTATTTATATCTTAGCTTTTAAGAAATTTATTATCTCAGAGTATGCAGGTATGGAGAAAGGACTCCTAAGCCAGTAACTAGTCATTTCTTCTTTGTTAAGATATAGTCAATTTCCTTCTTTTTTATGATAACTGATGCATATTAATACATAATGCCTTCTAACCATCTTCCTAAGAACTTTTTTCAACTCTCTTCTAGGAGAAAGTATTTATAAAATATAGGCATAAGACTTCTATATAGTTTATACCTTTTTAAAAGCTTTTTACATAGTTATATGCATACATACATTCATATATATATGTATATGTATTACATATATATATATATATTCTTGATTATGAGTCACAATTTCCAAAATGTTTTATGCTGTTCTTGTTTTTCCCTGTGGTGTCCTTTGCATTGAAGTCTTCAATTAAAATATATGTTGATTTAATTTGGAATATTTCATCCAATTTTCCATTGAATTTCTCTACTACTAGAAATTTTAGCTGTGATCAAGAATTCTTCAGTTAGTGACCATCTCCTCTCCCTCTCTAACCTTCAGTCTCTTTCTATTTTCTTATTTTCTTTCTGCCTTTAACATGCCAAAGTCTCCCCTTAAAAACCCTCACTAGATCTTACCATCCCTTCAAGCTACTATCTTGTATCACTCTTCTATTTCTCAGCCAAATTCTTAGGAAAAACTACAAACACACATTGTTTCCATTTCCGCTCTTCTCTTCCACTTCTTAATTTTTGCTATTTGACATCATTACTCAATTGAAATGGATCTTTCCAAAATTACCAATGATATCTTAGTTGCCAAATCTGATGGTCTTTTCTCATAATTCTTGAGCTTTCTGTAGAATGTTGATCACCCTCTCCTCCCGAATTCTCTCTCTTCTCTGGGTTTTTGTGACACTGCTCTCTCCTGGTTCTCCTCTCTTAACAGTCTCGCTAATCTTTCTCTGTCTCCTTCGCTGGATCATATTGTGTCCCGACTTGTTGGTGTGCTACAAGGCTCTGCCTCGGCTTTCTTCTTTATTCTCTTCTTTTTTTTTCACACTCTCTTGGTGACTTCATTAGTTTCCATGGATGTAATTGTTATCCCTAAGGAGACAACTAACAGATCAATACAGCCAGCCCCATACTTTCTTGTAAATTTCCAGTGCTACATTACCAACTGCTTTAGTACATTTCAGATTAGATAGATGCCTTATAGACCTAGGATTGTAGAACCACAGTTATAATTCTTGAAAGAATTTCAGAGGTCCTTTAATTCCAGTACTATATTACCAATTGCTTTTGGACATTTCAGATTGGATGTCGTATAGACCTAGGATTGTAGAATCCATTACAAGTCTAGAAAGGATTTCAGAGTCTTTTAGTTCAATATCTTTATTTTATTGAAGAAAAGGCAGCTCATCAACTTGCCAAAGGTCAGACGCAGAATTTGAAGACAAGTCCTCTAATTTACATCTCAAACTCACCATGAGAACTCATGATTCCCCCCCCACCAAAATCCATCCATCTACTGAACTTTCCTATTTTTATCAAGAATACCACGATTCTTCCAATGTCCCAGGTTTGTCACCTTGGCCTTATTCTGAGCTCTCCGTTCTTTGATTCCACATACACCATCAATGGCCAAATCTTACCTTTTATCCTTCAATAGGGATCTTTCGCATCTATAAATATCTCACTATTTGCATAGCCACTGCCTTACTTCAGATCCTCATCACTTCTTGCCTCAACTATTGCAATGATCTTCTAACTGACTAATGACCAAGCACTTCCTTCTATTTGAAACCTTTCCTGACCCCTCCTCATAACTTTCAGAGCCCTTTCTATCTAACTTGTATTTTTTTTAATTTATCCTCACTACATTTATTCTACATATACTGTTGCTTTCTCCAACAGAATGTAAGTTCCTTCAGAGCAAGTATTGTTTCTTTTTTGGCCTATGTATCCCTGACATCTAGCACAATGCTTGGCACACATTAGGTGTTTAAAAATGTTTTTTGGTTGATTTATAGGCATCAACTGCTCTGGTCAGTTTTGGCAGGGTCTTCCTTCCTGGAAAGACTTCAAGTGTGAGCCTAGTGACAGCTGGAGTATACTGTGAAGGATCATCCTAGCTAAGATTGGAGCTGCTCATTTTCACAAGGCTGGTCCTGAGGAGATGTATTCTTTGGTCATGGCAGTATAAGAAACAAAGTAAAATACAAAATGACCCCCTGTCCTGAGCAGCCTCCTATTGTTTCTGCAACAATAGTGGCCAAAAAAAAGGGCAGACAGTGCTAAGAATTTCATAGTTTAAAAACCATTTATAAGCATTACTTTAACTAATGGGACACTAAATCTGAGATGCTTATTAAATAACAAATGACTTGACATAAAACTGGAGGATTTGAATAGTATCAATATTGACTTTCTCACTATAAATGAAATCAGAAGATATATAGAAGTTGGAGCTAAAAGGGAGGATAGCTTATAGGCTTTCCTTGGAGAGATACATAAAGGAGTTGGTGGAGCTGATTTTATTATGTGTCCAAAAATAACAAAAAAATATTGTTTTATGGGACACTTGGTCATCTCATATTTCAGTGCTCTTAATAACATAATCAAAAAGACCACCATGAAGATAATTACAGTTTATATGCCAACATTTGTTACAGAGATTGAGAAGGCAGAGAAATTCTATGGAGAATTGGATGAAATTTTCCAAATTAGATTAAGATATATTTTAATGATTGTTGATATTAGTGCAAGGGTTGCCACAAGGGAAGACAGAAAGAAAAAAAATCATTTTGGAAAATATGGTTCAGGATACAGAAATGAATAGCACAAAAGATTTGTGGGCTATATAGAAGTCTCATGTCTATATGGTATGAATACCTTCTTCCAGAAGAGGTTTGGAAGAAGGGTGTGCTGGTAAATGTTTAACAACAAGCTTTCAGAGAAACAAATGTACACGTGACACACTTTTTAAGTTTAATCTGCATTTTAACATTTTATCTTTTCTACATCTATACGATCAACAAAACAATAAGTGAAGTCCTGAATTGTAATGTTTTCTGATTTCTGAAGTATAAATGTTTACAGCAAAAATTTTATGATAAACTTTTAAAAGTCAGTTCAATCAGGCTCCAGAATACCCCTAGCTGGAAGGCACTGAACATGGTGAGCACTAAATTATATCACAAAAGATGAAATTTACTATATCTTAACATAGAGTATATGACTGGTTCCTGATAGGAGTCATTTGTGGATTAAGGGTGTGTGTGTGTGTGTGTGTGTGTGTGTACACGTGCATGTGTGATCAACTATGTAGCTGATCCTGCAAAATGGAAAATATTTATTTGGGCCATCTTTTTTTTGGTTAACTGTTGGTGAAGTAACCATAATGAGAAGACTAAAGATTCTAGAAATCATATAAAATACTCGATCTTCTTGCCAGACATTTGCAGAGAAAATTGTATTGGAACATTGAGGTTCACAATCAATCAAGAGTTGCTTGTTTTATAATCCTCACAGTAAAAACTAAGTATATGAAGATCTCTTTTCCAGATTATGAGAGAGGTACAGAATGTTGAGTGAGTCCAGTAATCAATCTATCTATCTATCTATCTATCTATCTATCTATCTATCTATCTATCTATCTATCTATCTAT
>NW_020952380.1:2288706-2318597 GCF_900497805.2 Vombatus ursinus
TATCTATCTATCTATCTATCTATCTATCTATCTATCTATCTATCTATATTTTGGACTGATACTACAGATAAATAAAAATTTGAGCCCATAATTGAATAGGAGGAAGATGGTGGGCTGGATTGCTTATGGGAAATTTTGCAATCTCTCCAATAATTCCCCACTTTTACCTGAAACTAAATCTCATTTTTTATTTTAAAATTTTATTTTTTTCCAATTACATGTAAAAATAATTTTTAATCTTCATTTTTTTTGCAGGTTTGATTTCCAAATTCTCTTCCACTGTCCATTCCTCCCACCTCCTTGAGAAGGCAAGGAATTTGATAAAGGTAATCATGCAAATCATATTTCCATATTAGGCATGTTGTGAGAGAAAACAGAGACAAAAAAACCCACGAGAAAAATAAAGTAAAAAAGCAGTATACTTCAGTCTGCATTCAGACTCCATCATTTCTCTCTATGGAGGTAGATAGCATTTTTCATCATAGGGTCTTTCATAATTGTCTGGGATGTTTGTATTGTGAGATCACTCACAGTTGATCATTGTACAATATTGCTGTTACTATGTAAAATATTCTCCTGGTTCTTCTCACTCCACTCAGTTCATGTAAATCTTTCCAGGTAAAACCCCTTTTTTAAACACCAGTGTTTTCCTGATGATTCTATATAGCTGTAAATCATAGAAATCCATGATATTTGAAGGATCAAATTTGTAGATAACCAAAAGGACAATGATAGGTATAAATAGACTAGAATATAATCAATGACAAATTGTTTACAAAAAAATGATGTAAAAGACATTATTAAAGAGATGCATGACTAGAAAAGGCAGTAGACCATTAATTTAGCTGGAGCTAGGGCCCCCAGTTGCCTTTCCCTAGAAATTACATATATAAATATATATGTATATACACACATATACATACATATACACAAATATATAAATTTAATTTTCTATATATATTTTCTGTGATAGAATGTCAATTCTTTGAGGGCTGTAATGTCTCATTTTTGCTTTTATATTCCCACTACCTAATATAGCTTCTGGCACAAAGTAAGTACCTAATGAATCCTTGTTGAATTAAAGGGACTACCCACATCAATGAGCTTCTAAATCCATTAAAGTATAATGAAAATGTAGGCAACTTAGATATTTATGTTTTATTGGAGATTTACTCCATATTTTCATTATTTTAAAATTTATATTTGTTAAATGTTACAAAGTTTACAATAATAAATATTGCAAACCTTCGTTCACATAAAGAAATAAGTGATTTCTGGCTTTTTTTTCTGCTTTATTAAAGGAGACGTTCTATCAAACTCTACCCTGATGCTTCATGGTTGCTTGGATTTAACCTTGAATTCTCTAAGACAGTGCCAGTGGAATTGATTGATGCTTTGGCAAATGCTCCAAAATGGGGACAGTTGGAAAATGGCCTGAGTGATCAAAATATAGTTTTTTGTGTGAAACCACCTTAACTAAATTTGGAGCAGCTCATGACCAGAAGTTTGGCTACTCATGTTGACTTCTCAGAAACTCAAGAAGACTGCCTATTAAAGAATGGCATTGCCTCTTTGAAGTATGAATACGCAGGTGTATGATATTTTTACCAGTCCAGTTTGTGCTGAGTTGAGTGAAAACTCAGTTTGAACAGTGTAGCAAGATCTGCCTTTTAAAAAATCCATTAACATTTCTCCTTTTCTTTATTTAAAATAGTTACTCTTTGCATTAAGTGATAATTTCTTCATGTTATCTTCATTTCCACATTGCCTATTGGACATCTCAAGCTAGCTGTCCTGTAAGCACCTTAAACTCGTGTCCAAAACAGAACTCATTATCTTTCCTCCCAAACCCACCTCTTCTTATTTCTGAGCTCCCCTATCACTATCAGGACCTCTACTATCTTCTCAGTCATCTAGGTTTGCAACTTAGGTGTCATTATCAATTCCTGATAGTTAGTCACTCTGTCTATTAAATCTGTGGCTAAATCTTGTTATTTCTACAAGGCCACTACCATATTTCAGGGTCTAATCATTTCACTTGGACTATTGTAATAGTTTTCTTGTTGGTTTCCCTGTCTCATGTCTCTCTCCATTCTAATTCATCTGCAAAGGTGATTTCCCCTAAAGTATAGGTCTAACTATGTCACCCTTTAGTCATTAAACTCCAGAGGTTCTGCATTACCTCCAGAACCAAATAGAAATTCCTTTGTTTAGAGCTCTTCACAAGCTGACCACTTCCTACCTTTCTAATTTTCTTACCTTCTAACCTTCTACTCCCCTCCATGTATAATGGCTTGTTTGCTGTTCCTCTCTGGACACCCATCTCACACCCAGACTTTGTTCTGACTAGCTCCCATTCCTGGAGTACTCTCCCTCCTTACTTCTACCCCTTAGAATCTCTGGCTTCTTTTAAAACTCAGCTCAAAGTCCACCTTCCATAGGATATCTTTCCTTTTCCCTTCACTACCCCTTAGTATCATATAAGCTAAGGTCACCTTCCATCTACTCTGCACATATCTTCTATGTACCTATCCATATGCGTATTATCTCCCTGATTAGAATGTAAATTTCTTGAAGGCAGAATTTTTTCTTTTTGCTGTTTCTTTGTATCCCCAGAACTTAGCCCAGCGACTGGTACAAAGTAGGCTCTTACTAAATGTTTGTTTGATCACAAGAACAAAAAAGTTGCTTGATTCAGAAACATCACAGTCTTATGGAATAACTACTGTACTCAAATCTTTGATATAAAGGCAAAGTGGTGAATTAGAAAGAATGCTGGATTAGGAATCAGAAGACCTAGGTTCAAATAGTGACTCTGATATGTATTATTTATGTGACCTTAGGCAAGTCACTTTACTTACCTCAATAGCCTTTGTGTAAAATGAGGGGTTTGGATAAGATTATCTCAACAGTCTCTCCCTGTGTTAAATCTGTTTGATTTCTCACATACCTTTTGAATCAAGATATCTCTCTCAGAATCATGGTGCAATGCAAAGAACACTGCCCATGGAAGCAACAAAATAAGAATTTATTAAGCCCCTTCTATGTGTTGAGCACTTTGCATGTATTTTCTCAACTGATTCTCTCAACAACCCAGGGAGGTAGGTGCTACTGTTATCCTCACTTTACAATTGAGGACAAAATAGGCACAGAGGACAAAATAGGCACAGAGGTTATGTGACTTACCCAATGTCACATAGCTCAGTGTCTGAGGCTGGATTTGAATTCAGGTTTTCCTGTCTCCAAGCATAGCTCTCTATTCTTTGTGGCACCTAACTGCCTCTAGGAGCAGGGAGCACCAAACTCTGGTGTAATTTTTATTTTCGGCAGACAGAAGACCTGACCTCAGAGGGCCACTATCTTCTTTTTGTGCTCACTTCCATTTTTCATCTCCTTCCCTCCCCTTAACTTTGTGTCTACATAACATATTTTATGAAAGAATACACATGTTGTATTGTTTTTGCTTAGCATTACATATCAGTATGTTATGTGTTTCTATATTGTCTTCGTGTATTGTCTCATCTGTTTTGGAACAGATTATGCTATTTGAAAGCTGGGGACTATCTCTGCACGCTTTATATGTCACTCTCAAAGGATCAGAGTGAATTTTTAGAAAGTTAAATAATCATTTATTTTTGTAGAAAGAAGGTGCCTCATATTTCTCCCTCAAGGAAGACTTGTCTCAGAAATGCATTTCAATTTGAATAGAATATACTTTGTAATGTGCATGCATCATCAGAGCTACCTGAATATGACCCAGACAATCTCATGATCTAGTGAGTTCCCTGTCACTGGAGATGCTCAAGTAGAAGCCAGGTAACCACATGGCTGGGCTATTACAGAAGTGTTTCATCCATGTAGAAGTGTAGAGGTAGAGATTTAGACTAAAGGATCTTTACGAACTGGGATTCTGGGATTTCACTTTTTACTGAAGTGGCAACATATTTCACACGTGTTTTAGATTTGTTCATTTCAGTTACTAGAAATAAGGGTTTTGGTGAAAGACAAATGAATGCATATCCTTTTGCGTGGCTCTTTACTTGGGTCATACCACCAGCTATATCGTGAGGAGCAGTTCAGTTAATTTTCTGAATAAATTCCATAAGAAGAGATACTTTTGTCTAAATTTCCAGATGTGGGAGCTACCTATTATGTTGGGAATTCAGTGATGCACTGAGTCAATGTCTTCAGGAACACATGGAAAACAGGAATGGAATTGCCCAATTAGATTCAGTATGACATGGGAAAATTAAGGCTAGGAACAATCACAGATTCCATTTGTGTCTGGATGCCAGATGTGAGCAAAGCTATTTGTTAGGCTCAGGTGTGTGCACTATTAGGCCAAAAACTTATATTTGAGTGCTAGGTGACCAAAGTATGTCCTGATCCCCTGATAATTTCAGCTATTTTTAAGCCATAGAGTATGAATTATTATTTCATAGGTGTGCAGTCTGGTGCTGAGGCTCCAATGGTATCAATGATGTAAGTTAGGTTGGGCTTCTACAGGCATAAGTTGTACTTTATAGAATACATAGATAATTAGAACCATTTAAAAATGGCCTGGACCATCTGATGATGTAGCAAGTTCTCTGTCATTAGAGATGTTATCTGAGGCATACAGAAATACATTGACCTGACCAGATTCACACAATTAGTAAGCCTCAAGATTTGAACCTAGGCATTTCAGACTTCACACTCAACATTCTGTCTATTATTTCACCCAAAATCTGTATATCTCATTTATTTGGGAGGAAAGGATCAAAGCAAGGATGGGATGATGATAACTGATGGCAGAGAAGGCAAAATTACTCAATTATTTTGCTTCTGTGGTCTTCCAAGAAGATTGAGCTTTGGACTGGAAATTACAGGAAAAAATGGTTACTGATGAATTAATGTCAAAGATAGGTAAAGGGAACACCTAGATGCCCTTGATCAACTATTGTCAGTTACCCCAAATGAACTATATCCTATGGTAAAGAAAGAATTGGAAGACATGGTTGCTAAATCACCCCCCTCCCCATGATATTTGAAAGATTGTAGAGAATGGGAGATTACAGAGAATGAATGAATGATTTTAGGATAGAAGAGTAAATAGGCTGGTATTAAAAAAAAAAAAAGGGAAAGTGGAGTTTGCCAAGGATGGATCCATGAACTCAACTTCAATTCCTGGCAAAACTCTAGAATATATACTTGCAGAGATGTTAGTAAATGTCTAGGAAAAGAAATAGCAATCACAAAGAATTAGTAAGACTTCACCAAGAACAAGTCATTTGGCTGGGCATGGCGGCACATGTCTGTAATCCCTGGACCCAAGGAGGCTGAGCCTGGTGGATCTCTTGAGTTCAGGAGTTCTGAGTTGCAATAGGACTAAATCTAATTGAGTGTCCTTACTTATTCCACAACCAGCATGGTGACCACCTAGATATGAGAGGCTACCAATCTGCCTAGGGAGAGGTAAAGAGACTAGGTTGGAAACAGAGGAGGTCAAAGTTCCTGGGCCAATCAACAGTGGGATTGGGCCCAGGTGTGATCCTTTACTTCCAGCCTATGTGATATAGATAAACCCAATACTAAAAAAAAAAAATGTATTAAAAGAACATTCCATACCAATTTTATTTACTTTTGGTTGTCAGAGTTATAAGACTGTTAGAACAGAGGAAGTGGTAGATAGAGTTTAAATAAATAAATGATAAATCTAACTTAACTAGATTTTGTCCCTCACACAATTCGTATAGAAAAGGTGAAGAGATATGGGCTAGACAATATTGTTAGGATAGGATAGAATAGGATAGACACAGTTGTTGAAGTATTTAAAGGGCTATGTGTTAAAAGTGCTTTTAAACTTGTTCTGCCTGCCTCAAACCAGGAGAAGTTTTAGAGATGAAGATTTTGACTTGATTTAAAGAAAAACTTCCTAGCAATTAGGTATATCCCAACAGTGGAATGGGCTGCTTCAGATTGCAATGAATTCTCTGTCACTGGAGTGAAATCCAACAGAAGTTGGATAACCATCTATCTGGGATGTTGGAGAGAGGATCCCCATTCAAGTGGTTGGACTACATGGTCTATGAGATCTCTCCCAACTCTAGAATTCTGTGATCCTCACAATAGACCAGTATTAAAAAATCACCTCAAATATTTCTCACTTCCCTCTCTGAATCACAGAATCTCAGAGTGGTGCAGAACATCTGCATCCATCTGGTTCAACCTGCATCTGAATAAGTTTTTTTTTTTTTTGTATGTTACACTACATTACGCCAATAATGCATTATGGAACTTAAAGATCACTAAAGTCCTCAGGTCTTTTTCATATTATGAAATCACAGAATTGAAGAGTTGGGACATCAGGGCTAGCTCGTCTAACCCATACACCAAAGGAATTTTTTCTATAATGTAGCTAACAATTGGTCACCCAGCAGAGGCTGAGCAGAGGTTCAAAGATCTCTTAGGAGAGGGAAGCCACCACTCCTTGTGACATCCCATTCCACTTTAGGGCACTCCTAATTGTTGGGGAGTTGTTGTTTTTCCTGACTTCAAGCTGAAATTGGCCTCTTTGCAACTTCTGCACTCTGCTTCTGATTCTGCCTTCTGGAGCCAAGCTGAATAAATCTAATCCCTTCTTCATATGACAACCCTTTAGACACTTAAAGAGAGTTATCATGTCTCCCTGAATCTTGCCTTCTCCAGGCTAACCACGCTCAGCTCCTCATATGGCATGTTCTCAAGGCCCTTCACTATCCTAGTTCCTTCCTCTGAATTCTTTCCAACTTATCACTGTCTTTTATAAACTGTAGTGCCCCTATATTAACACAGTACTCTAAGTACTACATAGTACTCCTGATGAAGATGGTACTACAATCCCATCTCTTGTCCTGAAAGGTATTGCCTTTCTAATGAAGCCCAAGGGATTGTTTGTGTTGGCCAATTTGGCCAACATGTTGGGAGGGGGTAGCTTTGAGTATTTGAATTTTCCAGTAATATTTCTAAGGGCTTTTAACCTTTTATAATTTTTTTATCTTGTTTTTATTCAACTTTAGGTAGTCTTTATTTGTTGGCTACTGTCTTCTTTTAAGGTTTTTTAGTTCACAGAGCTTCAGAGAAAAAAAAGCTACTCCACCATGATTTATTGATCATGACTACTCCTTAATTTTTAACTTTCACTTATTGCTTCATTTAAATCTAGTTTTCCCCAAAACTGACCTGGGATTAACGAATAGACAACTGAGTAGAGAAGTTTCTTTGTCTTGTCTAAGGCTATGCAATATTTCAGAACTGCAGACAAACTTTGCTACAAAAGCTCTTGCAGGTAGCGTTGAAGTTTGTCTAGTAGGAAAGACCTGAATCCTTTCTGTTTATCTAATATTAGGGAAAAGACTCTTTATTCCTTCCCAAACCTGGGTTTTCTAGCTCTAAATACGTTGTTCTTCCCACTTTAGCACACAATAATGTCCAACATATGAACAAGGCCTCACCCAGATTTTTTTTCAATACTGGATTACAGGATTAAGATTACATAATGCCCCCATATTTTTTTTAACATTGACATAAATAGGTACTTTTTCCTCAAAGATATCCCCAACTTCTCCAGATTCTACTCATCACATTGAATTGGTCCTGGCAGTTTTATCAGCATTTCTGATAATGCTGCAATTTGTCAAGTGGAAAAATTTCTATCTGAAGAGATGGTGGAATTTCTAGGACACATAATAGGCCAAGGAGTCCATATGGACCCAGTTATATCAGCAAAAAGAACTGCCTTAAATCTCAGACTTTATGGGATACAACTTCCACTTTCTTCCTAGGTTTTCCTCTCTGAAAGCATCTCTCACAGACTCGATGGCTACGTGTTAGGTTTTGAAACACTCCCAAGATATTCCATTATTCATTCAATGATCTACTGGAACCTCAAAAGCAATTCATTATATAGAGACTGATATATGTATTTTAATAGTAGGGAATGTATCAGACCATAATGCCCTCTCCTGTGACATGATACCACAAATGCTTTTGCAAGTTGACCATAGCAGAAATAGCTGTCCACAGACCCAGTATTCCACTGATTTTTATTTTTGTGGATGCACTTCAACCATGAACCATATCTATTGAAACTCAGTCATCTACCCTAAATATGGAGAGGCCATGGGGTTCTAGACTCTGAGTGGTGAAAGAATATTCACTTGAAGATAAGCTCCTCAGGGATATTTAAAATCTGTATTTGTATCCCTTAGTACAATCTGTCAGACACAATAGACACGTTTGTTGAATTTAATTGACCTCCAGTGGCTAGTAGACTGGCAGAGCTACGAGCCCAAGGAGAGACCATGGAAACTTACATGCCACATGCATGACCCAGAGTTAGTGGAGGTCTTCTGCCAATCTTATTTCACTAAGTTATGGCCTTAAGTTCCACAAAGGTATCAGGAAAATGCTGTATGAGCCCATAGTAGATGCTTTTTGGTGAAGAAGGGACATAGTTATCATACTACCAACATGAAATGATGCTGTTTTATTTAGAGATGATCATTTAGTAATGCCTTGTGCTTCACTATGAAGTATTCAGTGACACCCCAAGTTGAACTTTCTTGACTTGGGACCACTGCTATAACATCTGAGTTTGTTTACCCCTTAGTGAACTTTCTGTGGTTTTATTTGGGTATTTCATTCTGTTTACCCTTTTGGAAGATCTTTTTATCATTCCTCTGCCTCATCAGTGTTCCTTCCCTCCATTCTATTAGTTTTCTCTAATCACTAGTACATGTTGGATCCATCTCTGCAGGGAACAGGAATCAAACATTAATAGGTTTCTAGCATATACAGAATGATTGAGGATTAGACCACCTCATTTTAAAGGATCCATGACATTTTAAAAGAATGTAACACGATGATACAGAACATACAGTATGTCCATAAATCTGTGATTTCAAGAGGTGAAGTTATATAGTGGAAATTACAACAGAACTGGGGTCAGGAAAGACCTACTTAACAGACTGTGAGACTGAAATGAAATAATATAAACTTGACATGTCCAAAATTGAACTTCCCTGTTTCCTATCTTCCCTACTAATGCTGAATATACTACCATCCTCCTAGTCACTCTTAAGCCCTCATCCTTGCACAGCCCTGCAGTTTTCAGAAGAAGAAATCAAAGCTATCAATAGTCTCATGGTAAAATGCTCTAAATTACTACTGATTAGAGAAATGCAAATTAAAATGACTCTGAGATACTACCTATCAGATTGGCTAACATGACAGAAAAGAAAAATGGCAAATACTGGAGAGGATGTGGAAAAAATGGGACATAAATGCATTGTTGATGGAGTTGTGAAGTAGTCCAACCATTCTAGAGAACAATTTGGAATTACACCCAAAGGGCTATAAAACTGTACATATCCTTTGACTCAGCAATACTGCTACTAGGTCTTTATCCCAAGAAGATTAAGAAAGCGGGGGAGGACCTATATATATGAAAATATTTATACAACTCTTTTTGAGGTGGCAAAGAATTGGAAATTGAGGGGATGCCCATCAGTTGGGGAATGGTTGAACAAGTTGTGGTATGTGATTGTCATGGAATATTATCGTGCTATTGGAAATAATGGGCAGAAAAACCTGGGAAGACATATAAACTCATACAAAGTGAAGTGAGCAGAACTAGGAGCACATTGTACATACGATATTGTATGTAATAACAATATTGTAAGACTATCAACTGTGAAAGACTTAGCTGTAAGACAAGATCAAGACAATGAACCAAGAGAACTCCAGAAGACCCATGATGATCAATGCTATCCACTTTCTGAGAGAAAACTGATGAACTCGGATTGCAGACAGAAGTATACTTTTTGAACTTGTTTTTTATTGTTTTATTTTGTTTGTGTTTTCTTTCAAAACATGGCTAATATGGAAATATGTTTTTCATGATTTCACTTGTATAATCGATATCAAATTGCTTTCCTTCTCAAGGAGTGGAGAGGTGCAAGAAGGAGGAATAGAATTTGGAACTTAAATTTTTTTAAAATGATTGTTAAATTTTTTTACGTGTAATTGGGAAATATTTAATGAAATAAATGAAAAGAATTAAAAAAGAAGAAATCTCTGCCTTCTTGCACCCTGGCTTCTTTGAAAACCTTCAAAGATTTCTTTAAAAAATTTTCAGCAGATGAAAAGAATGCTGTAGTTAACCTAGATTTTAATCTTGTGTTTGAAAAAGTATTATTATTCTTGTGGAAAAGATAAGGAAATGTGGCTGAAGTGAAAGTGCACTTTGGTGTCTTCTAAACTGATTGAAAAGCTGGATCCGAACAGAAGTTATTAATGATGATGGGAACATGACAGGAGATCTTCCCTTGGGTCTTTGTGGCATCTTAGCTTGGTTAGAGTTTTTATCATTGACTTGGAAAAGAGCATAAATAACATATTTTCAATTTTATAGCTATGGACAATATTTTAAGATTTGCAAACCACTTTACAGATATTATCACATTTTTTCCTTACAACAACTCTGGGTAGTGCTATCATTAAAGATGAGGACTTTGAGGCAGCCATAAATTAAGGGACTTGCCCAGGGTCACATTGCTAGTAAGGATCTAAGGCAGGATTTGAATTCAAGTCTTCCTGGCTCTAGATCCAGCTCCCTTATCTATTGTACCACCCAGCTGACTCTGTAAGGGGCATAAAGACAAGATGGTTGGATGGTAACTGTCAGGATCCAAAAAGTTCTTGACCAGGCTGGACTATTGGGCCAAACCTAACATCATTAATGTTTATAGGGATAAATGAAAATGCTTATATTTAGTTTCAAAAAGTAACTTCACAAATATAAGACAGAGGAGGCATGATTTATCTGAATAAATTCTGGGAGTGTTAGTAGAGAGTTCAACATGGGTTAATGGTATGATCTGGTAGGCAAGATAGGTAGCATGGTCTAAAGCTACATTAAGAGAAGCAGAATGTCCATGATGACAAGGGTGATGTCGTATATTAACTTGGTTAGATTATGTCTGGAATGTTCGTTTTTGGGCGTCACATTTTAGGAAAGTTGTAGATAAGTTAGGATGCATTAAGAATGTATGCTCCTTTTTTAAAAAAAAAAGATTTACATTTTAAAAATTCATTTAAATTTCAATTTGTGGAATAAAACAAGTATTTCCATAACGTAGTAGAATAGCAAAAAAAGATGATTGCATGTGAAACTGCAATTCTATTATGTACAACTTGCTATTCCTTTTAAATATGTAATATAGTTATTATATAAATTTCTTTTTTTTCCTTTTTTCCCCTTTTGTTCCCCCCTCCCACCTAAGATATGGCTACCATTAGATACAAATATGTGTATGTATATATATATAATATGTATATATAATATATACATTATATACGGTATATTTATATTACATAGTATATATTATATAAACTATATACATATACATGTATATAACATATACATTATATATAATATAATTATATTTAATTATATATAATATAATAAATATATTAAAATATATAAATCATTCTACACATCTATTTATCAGTTCTCTCTCTGGATGCAGATGGTATCTTCCTTCATATGTCCTTTGTAGTTAATTTGGGTATATATAATAGCTAAAATGACTTGGTCACTCAAAGTTGTTTTTAAAACAATATTGCTGTTAATGTATACAATGTCTCTTGGTTCTGCTCATTTCACTCCACTATTTTGTGTAAGCCTATTCATGTTTTTCTAAGATCATTGAGCTCATCTGTGTTATAGCATAGTAGTATTTCATCATGATCATAGACCACAACCTCTTCAGCCATTCCCCAACTGATGGGCATCCCCACAATTTCTGGTTCTTGACCACCACAAAGAGAGTTGTTATAAACATATTATACCCTTTGACCCAGCAATACCACTGGTAGGTCTATTTCCAAAGATGCCTAGGGAAAAAGGAAAAGAATCTATATGCTCCTTAAAAGGAGGGATTTTTTTCCTTCTCTGTACTTGTATCCCTGGTGCCTATCACAGTACCTGGCACATAATAAGCACTTAATATCAATCAAATATTGATTGAGAAGTTGGATTTCCAGAGGTCATTGACCAGTATGGTGAAGGCTCTTGAGATCATGGAGGCAGCTAGGCAGCACAGTACATTGGCTACTAGACCTAGAGTCAAGAAGACTTGAGTTCAAATCCAATCTCAGACACTTATTTACTAATTGTGTGACCCTGAGCAAAATACTTGTCTGCCTCAGTTTCCTTATCTGTAAAATGGAAATAATATTAGCAACTATCTGACAGAGCCATTGTGAAGATAAAATGAGATGTGTGTAAAGTACTTTGCAAACCATAAAATAAAATACTATATAAAGGTCCTCATCATCATCATCATCATTGTGTCATGTAAGAAGTCATTGTAAGAACAGGAGATATTATGAGAAGCATTAGCAAGAATATGATAGAGTTGTCACATAGAAGAGGGATTAAATCCTGGCATAACCAGGAGCTTGGGAGGAGAGTTGCCAGGAGGCATATTTAGACTTGACATGAGGAAAAACTTCATAACAGTTAGAGAGATGGACAAATGGCAAGATCTGCCTGGGGAGATAATTGCTTTAATGTCACTGGAGGTCTTCAAGGGAAGGCTGGATGACCATGTATGGTACTATGCTATCTCTCTCTCTCTCTCTCTCTCTCTCTCTCTCTCTCTTTCTCTCTCTCTATATATATATATATATATATATATATAGACATAGAAGCTCAAGAAGCTACCATTCTGATGGGGAAAGACAACATAGAAAAGGGTACTGAAGAGCAGGAGGAAGAAGGTGCCCCTGAGACTTGATGGAGAAAGAAATCCAGTCAGGAGCAGAAACAGACTAGAGAGGAATGAAGGAATAAACCTAGCAGGTTTTAAACTCCCTGGGACAAGGGTTGTGTCATTTTTTTCACCTTTTAATCTCTTGTGTTTTGCATCTAGCTATAAGAAATCATGAGCTCACTAATTTTAGAGAAAACATGAAAAGACTTTCATGAAATAATGAAGAGTGAAATGAACAAAACCAAGAGAACTTGTATATAGTAACAGCAATATTGTTTTTAGAACAACTTTGAGCACATAAATTATTTTGTCTATTATAAATACCCAGATTAACTATAGAGGACATATGAAGAAAGTCACTATCTATACCCAGAGAAAGAACTGATAAATTGAAGTATGTATAGAATAATTTTACATGTATGCTTATTTGTGTCTAATGGTAGCCATCTCTAGAGTGGGAAGGAGGAGGGAAGAAAAAAAAGAAATTTACATGATAATTTTGTTGTATATTTGAAAGGAATAGCAAGTTGTACATGGTAGATTTGAAGTTTCGTGTACAACCATCTTTTTTATTGTACTATGTTATGGAAATGCTTGTTTTATTCCATAAATTAATAATAAAATAAAAGAAAAAGAAAAACCAAACAATAAAAAGAAAATACCTCTTGGATGATTAAACATGGAAGGGTGAATGACCTCTGTGTATGTGTTTCAGTTTAGCCTCTCATCATTTACTATTTCTTTTTCTTTTTTTTTTGCTAGGTAATGGTGTTAAGTGACTTGCCCAGGGTCACACAGGTAGTGAGTGTTTTGTGTCTGAGGACGGATTTGAACTCAGGTCCTCCTGAATCCGGGCCGGTGTTCTATCCACTGCACCACCTAGCTGCCCCTATCATTTACTATTTCCACCAAGAAATTCATTAACCTCCTTCATTCTATATTGGTCATCAAAGATGATTATTCTAGCATATCTCAACTTCTAGTTTCTGAAGAGGAAAAAAAAAAAGGATTTTTCTGAGCTAACTGTGAAAGGGCCAAATGTATAACAACATGCTAAGTTCTTGAAATGATTAACCTTTTCTTCATCTGGGAAACTTGCTTTTAGGACAGAGAAAAGAGTGTAGAGATGGCCAGCAATTTCTTGAGAAAGACAGTGGATGAAAGGAATTGGAAGAAGAAAGCAAAATGACTGAAATCAGTTGACAAAATTTGCATGAATGGAGTTTTTCCACTTCTCCTTTATGATCTTAGGTCTCAACAAGTCTCATTCAGATTGGATTAGCTTCTCTCTCAGATTCATAGGAGTGACCAAGTAATGGTATTGCTGGGTCAAAGGGTAAGTGAAACCACTGAACAGCAACAACATAATCTAGCTAAGTAGAAATGGTCAGAGCTTGGTCTCTGATAGTGTAGTCTCTTAACAACAGAAGCTCACCTTTATGCCCCAATGAAACATCAAAATATGACTTTCATGGAGATAGATTGCATTGTTAAATATTTCATATCAGAGCTTTAAAAAATGCAACCTAAATGTCTATGCTTCCTAGTGGAAAAAGCTAGGAGAGGGAGGGAACTCCTTTCACTTAGACACAACACTGCATGGAGGCAAAGTTCAGAGTTCAGAGCTAATATAACATGAACTTGGCTTGTATAGACACAAGCATGTAAAGTCCTGAACCTGAGCCAGAGCCAGCCTGATTGGCTTGTTCTTCCCCACATTGGATGGAAACGCTAAAGATTCTTCCTCTCCTAGAATGGTTTATTAAAAAGATTTATAGCTGGGGACCTGAGTCATGAAGAGTCAGACTCACTGAAATGGTGTAACACCAAAAACCTATTCCGTGCTTTCATTCCTATCGACCTCAGCCCCTCCCTTCCTTTTCACTAGTTGTTCCCATTTTACCCTGGGGAACCCCTGATAATTTCTACACAAACTCGAGGAAGCAGCTTGGAGCAGTGGAGAGAACTCTGGGTTTGGTGTCAGAGGGCTTGAATTCAGATCCCAGCTCCATTATTTACTATCTATGTGACCTTGAAAGTGACTTGATCACATGTGCTTCAGTTTCCACACCAGTAAAATGAAGGAGTTGAACTAGATGATTTCTGAGGTTTCTTCCAGTTCTAAATTTATGATCCTACCTCATAACCACAGACTTTTCCAAGCATAATCACCTTAGCTGAAACTTAATTTTCTCAAGGCAACTCTGCTATCACTAGGGCTTTCTCCAAAATATTTCAATGACATCATTGGCAACAGATTCCATGAATGACCTCCTATTAAATTGCAAATAATTTCCCAAGTTGAGAATGCTAGGAGAACTCTAATCTTACTGTGAATTGGAGAAGTGAAAAGTAACCTAATCCCCCCCCCCCCAAAAAAAGAGCAGAGAAAAGAGTTTTCAAATTATAGGCTGATGATTTGACTCTGATTCATGGTGATGCCTTTGCAAACTTAGATGGTAGGCTTTTAATTGATTTGAATAAATCTAGACATATTTCTACCTGATTAAGGTATCAGAGTGCCGCATTTTATCATTTATTTTTGGTGGGCTCTGGTAATTTGATTGACCCCACCCTTACAAATCTTTTCTAGAATTTCACCATGAATCTAAGGATGAGGGGACAAGAGACTTCAAGAGTAGAGGATGGTACTTTTTAGAACTGATTAATTATAGAGTCAAGACATTGAAGGGCAATAAACAAGAGCTGAGAAGAAGTGAGAAACTGAGACAAAGGAGTGAGACTAAAGGATGGGAGACTGTGGTGAAGATGAAGATCAGATTCAGGTAGAATAAGGCAGCAAGAGCAGAGAGTAGGAGATTAGCAAAAGAGAAAGACATTGCAAAATTTGTGATCTTAAACAAGGAGTAGTTTTGGGTGGTGGTTGATTCCACCCAATGGCTGATGTATTCATCTACTCACAGTGCAGATAAAGTACTTATGTGTATAAATACAACATGGAGGCCAGGGAAATAGAGAAAGTTGATGAACTGGAAAGCAATAATTTTCTATTTGTGGTGCACACACATTATCTCTTTCTATTACATTGTAAGGTCCTTGAAGGTAAGCAGTATTTGCTGTTTCATATTTGTATATACAGCATAGAGCTCAACACCGTGTATGTAATAGTCACTTAATAAATGTTTATTGAATCAAATTGAATCGAAACACTGCTACACTTTGGAGATCAAATCTATAGTAATATTTGTCAGTAAACTTCAGGTGTGCTATAGGTCAAGCAAGCAAGCCTAGGAAAGCCTGGGAATGTGACGACTAAGTACATGTAACGTTGCTTCTGCTGGAAAAGGCATTCTGACATACAAACAATGACTAACTGAAGAATATTGACATTCTTTTGGGACTGCCAATACCAGGCACTTCTGAGGAATCCAAAAGAAAGAAGACTTTGGTTTGGTAGCTAATCCAAGTGAAAAGATTTAAGAGCAGGTGGCAAACATGAGTAGAGGCCTTAAATCAAACCAGTTTGCTGAAAAGAGTTAAGTTGCAAGTTAAATAAATGGGTGTGGTGGTTTAAAGAAGGCAGTGACATAGAAATGAATTGTGGGGGGAAATACTGCTGAGAGACTGGGACTGTCTGAGAGAAAGGTAAGGCAAAATGAATTACTGCAAAGGAAGGAGAAAGAACAATATCACTTCCCAAACAGACTCTTGGAGACAGTGGCAAGCTGTTGGAGGAAAATAGAGTAACTGCCTCTTGCGTTTTTCTAGAAAAAAGGCAGTGACTGGACCCAAACCAAAGGAAAACTTTAGGTCATCCTAACCCTGAGACTTCTTATGCTACATGCTGACATGGATTACATTTTCATATTTTAGGACTACTTGTGGTTCACTATTTTAGAGACTGAAGGTTAAATGAATTTGACTCAGAGAAGATGTAGGTCCTAAATCTAGAGTCTGACTGACCAAGGTTTGTGGATTGATAGAAAAAGTGAGGGGTGAGGTGGGGGAGGGGGAATCAGGCTGCCTAAAGGGGGGAAAAGTGACCTACATAAAGGTTCCATGCTTGTCAGCCTTGGGGACTGGAGTGAGGCCCATTGAGTGGCCGTTGTGCTCCCAACTTGGGCAAGATAGGGAGACCAAATCTTCCTCTGCCCTCCAAATAAGCACTAGCTAAAATTTTAAGTCTGGACTCACCAGTTGCTATTGATTTTTCTGAGCCAGTGAAGGCAGTAGAGAATTCAAACCACAAAGAGCTACTTGGCTGGCATAAATTTGGCTCATTTAGACCCAAGAAGACTGGGCCATGAGACTATTGAAGGTTCAGGAGTTACCATTTCACTTGAATCACAGAGTTAGAAGATATATCATAGATCTTCTAGAGTTGAAACTGACCCCATATTTGGACAGGAGGCATCTTTGTGATAAAGAGCATTGGATTTGGATCCAGAAGACCTAACTTCAAATCTTGACTTTGCAATGTATTTCTATTGATAGTGGGCAAGCCTTCTGCTTCTCTGAGATTGTTTTCTCAGCTATAAAATAAGAGGAGGGTCAGGCTAGATGATAGCTAAGGTTCCAGATCTGAAACTATGAATCTATGATCTAACAACAAAATTCATTCATTCAACAAATTTCACTAAATACCTGTCATGTCTACTATGGCACTATTCCAGATGGCAATACAAAGACAAAAACAAAACAGAGTTGGCCCTTGAGGAACTCGTGTTATATTTGCAATAGTGATCATCCATTATGTGCTTGAGGACTTCTAATGATGGAGAAATTGTTATCCACAGTGGCAGCTTATTCAAATTTGGAATGGCATGGTGGATAAACTGCTACATTTGGAATCAGAAAAATCTGGGTTCAAATCCTGGTTCTGACATTTATTAGCTATGTGACCATGGATAAGTCACTTAAATTCTCTCAGTTTTATCACCTGTAAAGTGAGGGTAATAATATCTACTTTACAAGGTTGTTGTGAGGCTCAGATAAGATGATAGATGTAACTGATGGTTCATTGCCTCAGGTTCTGAGATTCACAGACTGGGCTCTAAGCCTTCCTTCCACAAGGACTCTTAGATAGTTGCCCAGTTTTGCAGTTTCACCCTGAAGTTTGGCTTCCCCTCCAGACAGTAAATGAATTTGTGGTCGCAAGAGAAAGAACCTAATGACATAGTAGTGAATCCCACTTTCACCCCAGAGATGAATAGAGGCTTCCAGATTTATAGTTCTATCCTGAGAACTTGGACTCAAAACAGAAGACAAATGCACTTGTGGAAGTTGCTAGAGAGGGTGCTGTTTGGAGCAATATATTGAGAGCAATAGATTCATCTTCCTGAGTTCAAATCTGACTTCAGACACTTGCTAGCTGTGTGACCCTGGGTAAATCACTTCACCCTGTTTGCCTCAGTTTCCTCACCTGTAAAATGAACTGGAGAAAGAAATGGCAAACAACTCTAGTATCTTAGCCAAGAAAACCCCAAATGGGGTCATGAAGAGTTAGACATGACTGAAACAAATGAACAACATATGTGTGTATATATATATATATATATATATATATATGTGTGTGTGTGTGTGTGTGTGTGTGTGTCACACACACACAATGTATACATATATACATACTACTCAATGCTCTTAGTTTTGCCTTTTGAGGCTACACAGAGCAAGCCTAATCTCTTTTTCCTCATAATAGCTCTTAAAATACTGAAATCTAGCTAAAATGTTCCCCATGAGTCTTCCTTTTTCTAGGCTAAAAATCACCAATTCTTTCAATGGACACTTGCATGACATTAGCTCAAGGCCTCTCATCCTCCTGGTTTCCTTCCAGTGGACCTTCTCTAGCTTATTAATGGCATCTCTCAGGTGTAGTCCCCAGGAAGGACTGAACTTCATGCTCCAGGTAAAAAATGATCAGGACAGAGTAGTGCCTCAGATGAGTGGTCAGAGTGGTGGATTTTAAGTCAGACGTCATAGGTTCAAACCTCAGCTCTTCTGTTAATTGTATCTGTGACCTTGGGAAAATCATTTAAACATACTGGGCCTCAGTTTCCTCATCTGTTAAATGGGAGAGTTGGGCTATATGCCTTGTAAGTTCCCTTGCTGCTCTAAACCTATGATCCTATTACCTTCCTATCCCTTGAAGTGATGTCCTTCCTGAAGAGGTATAAGATTTTATTGTTGCTGTTTTTTTTGTATGACATATCATACTTCTGACTCACATTGAGCTTCCACTAAAAATTACTAAATCTTTTCCAAACAAATATAGTCTAACCATGCCTCTCCCATCCTCTACTTGTGAAGTTAATTTTTTAAAACCCGCCTACATTGCTACATTGCTTAGATATATGAACATCACTATTAAATTTCATCTTATTGTAGTGGAGCCTCTCCTCCACCCCCACCCCCACCTCCACTTTTTAGCATGTGCTGCCTGCTTTCAAACCAATTACTTGGAAAACTAGGGACCTACTTCCAGTAATGTGTGACTCAAGGGTCTTTCAGGATGATGAGTTTCCTATGTGCTTAGACCATTCAATGACCCAGATCTGAAAGGGTTTAGGGGCATGTTATAGAATACTACGAAAGACCCTGAGTGGTCACTTGGTCAACAAGCCCCTCCTCCCATACAAGGAACAAGGAGGTAGGTACTGTTTTCTGTGATGTAGTCCTCAGGGATGGAAAAGGTTGTCCATTTTCTATTCTAAAATTATAGTGGCAAGAGCTACCATTTCCCATATGGGTGGTCGACTCAACTAGGCAGTTTTGTTGCAGGGCCACTGGTTATCTTTATCTTTTATGTGTGTTTCCTTCATCTAGCAAGGCATGGCTAAATTTACTCAGCCAATCTGAACCCCCTTTTTGTGCAATATCACTTCCAATCACTCATCAGAGACATTTAGATTGATCAAGGCCTTGTCACACTTATTAACTTTGATTAACTTGATTCAGTTGAGAGTTTTCTCACCTAGTTAAGGTACCAGGGCATGGAGACTGATAACCTTCTAAAGTGAGACAGGGTAATTTGATTTATTCAGTGAACCTTCACCCTTATACACTTACCCTTGATCCCAAGGGCAGAGTCAAGGCTAGAACCCAGATCTTCTAGATCCTAAAGCCAGCCTGACTCTTACCACACCATGATTATTCTTCTCTATTCCAATAGACTGATTCCAAGTCTAATGATCTTGGTCCCCACTTTGTGCTGCCTCCCACATGTTCTGGAAGAGATGTTATAAACAAACATTTAAATGTAAAAGGGCAGTTGCTATTTTTAAAAGCAGTGCAGGAAATTATTTGTCAAGGGGAAATTTTTTAAAAAGGAGAATTTTTTAAAAATGCCAAGTCACCTCCAAATTTATCTGTTTTGTACATTGAGGCTACCTTAAAGTAATATGCTCATAGAGTATGGTAAGAATTGAGAGCATACTGTAACCAAAGCATGTCAGGAACCAGAAATTCGTGAAAGAACTGAGGCTGGTGATGGAAGTTGAAGACAACAAACAGTTTTTGTTTGGCTTTGTTGAGCACAACAAAGTAGGGATGCTACAGATGAGGTTAACCTATCAATCAATCAATCAAATTTTCATCAAAGATCTGCTCTGTGCCAGGCATTGAAGATTGAAAGGTAAATGGGAAACATCCTGCCCAAGAGGAGCTTATAGTCTAGAAAGGAAAGACAACAGTGTATACATACAACCAGAAACAAAATAGAAACAAGATAATTTTGAGGGGAAGGCAATAGCAGATGAAAGGATTAGGACAGACTTCATATTGAAGATGGTGCTTGAGTGGAGTTTTGAAAGAAGCTGGGGACTCACATAGTTGAAGAGGAAGTGAATTCCAGGCCTAGGGGGCAGTCAGTGCAAAGGTTTCAAGATGAAAGCTGGAATGCTGTGTATGAGGAACAGTAAAAAACCAATTTGGCTGGACCACAGTGTACACAAAGGGGAAGGAAAGTATAATAAATCTGGTAAGGTAGGATGGGGCCAGGCTGTGAAGAACTTTAAAAGCCAAACAGAGGAGATTATATTTGATTTCAAAGTCATTTGGGAGCCACCAGAATTTAATAGACAGGGGAGTGACGTAGTTGGACATATAGTTTAAGAAGATAAATTTGGCAGCTGTATGGAGGATGTATTAGAATATGGAAAGACTTGAGGCAGGGAGTTCAGTTAGGGGGCTATTAAATAACAGTCTGATTCAGAAGGGATGAGGGCCTGAAGTAGGGTTTTGGCTGTGGGAATGGAGAAAAAGGAGGGGAATGTAAGAGATATTTTAGACAGATAAATAGTGAGATTTGGTGGCTGCTTAGACACATGGGGTGAATGAGAGTGAGGGGTCAAGGCGACACCAAAAACACAAACTTGGGAGACTAAATGGTGGGTGCTATCCTCAACAGAAATAAAGATGTTTGGAAGAGAGGAGAGTTCCAATGGAAAAAGTAATGTATTCTTTTTTGGACATGTTGATTTTTAGGTACCTACAGGACATCTATTTTGAAATATTCAATTAGCAACTTACCCTGAAAGATCAGAGCCCAAAAGAGATATTAGAGCTGGACATATTAGATGGGCATAATTAAACTTGTGAAAACATATGTAGAGAAAAGAAGAGGGGGCCCAGGATTCCAGGATAGAGCCTTGGGGCACACCCACAGTTAAATGTGATATGGATGATGAGCCTATATAGGATACTGAGAAGGAACAGTCAGATAGGTAGGAAGAGAACCAGCAAAGATAAATAGCATGAAAACCCAGAGAGCAGAGAGACAGTAATAGACAAAAAAGAAAAGACAGAAAGTCTTGCCTCTTAACTTTCCTTCAGATCGCTTTACTTTGAACAGAGAAAGATCAAAAGTATTTGACAAGGATGAAGGAAATGGTAAGAGAGTTATCACCTAACTACCCCTGGAAAATTCAAGTTACCTAACCCAGATGAAACACAATCAAAGGTCCTCAAAGAATTGGCTGCTATTAATAAAATTTGGGGGGAAAAACATAGAGGATAGGAGAGATGCTGATGCTGTGGGATGGGAGATGAAGAAATTGGTCAAAAAAGGCAAGAAACGGGTCTCTTTGGGTCTTGATTTTCTCCTCTGCAAAATGGGAATGGTTGTATTAAGGTTCCTTCCAGCATGAACTTTCTATGATTCTGAAGTCTGTATTTCCAGAGGCTGTCTTGAAGCCCACTGCAGACTATCAATCATATCAATAATCCCTATCCTCAGCAAGCTTACAATGGCATAATGGCTAGAAGTCCTAGATTTGGGATCAGAAAGATGTGGTTTCAAGTCCTTTGCCCTTTAAAACTACTAGTTAAGTGACCCTTGGTAGGTAATTTAATCTCTCTGAGCCTCCTTTTTCTTCATCTGCAAAATGAGTGTTGGATACATAGTTTCAAAAGACCCTTCCAGTTCTCAAGTTTATGATCCTATGGTCCTCCTTGATCATTCATTTTAATTTTTCTAGCTATCCCAAGCTGCTGTTTGTCCCTTTAAGCAAAGATTAAATAACATCTGAGGGAAAGCCGAGCTATAATATTATAGTAAACTTGTAACATTTACTTCTGTGCTTTGCCTGGATTTTACAGTTTTTTAGAGATCAACCTCATATGACCATCATGGTTCTGGAGTTGTTACTGGATAGAAAACACTGAAGACTCATGAGGATATTGTCTTACATTTCATTTTTACAAAATCATCTATGCGGAAGAAAGATTTTGTGTTCAATCCAATATCATCTTAATTATGTGTTCTAGATACTTTATTTATGGCTCACAAAGTTTGAATTTTATATTTGTTTGCTCAGGCCAAAACATTTGGGTCATCCATAAACATATATATCCTGTCCTAGCTGATGAAGTCAAGAAGGTGTTTCTGGCTGAAAGGGATGGATTTTCTCATTTGCAGGAGGAGAAAGTCTACAAAGCGTTCTCCGTGGCCAGAAAAAGCAAGAACATCTGTTAGAATCATGATCCATTCTCTTGGCTGAGTGGAGTCAGCGGGGGAGTTTGGAAAAGATCATCTCGGTCTTCATGAGAAGGCGTTGCTGGAGTCATCAAAAAGTTACAAAAAAAATAAAAGCTTTGCAATGGAATCCAGGGCACACCCTTTGGGAATAAAAGCAAAATTTGGAAAAAAAAAAAAAGACTGCAACTAAAATCTTGGGCAAAAAAAAAAGACCCATGGGCATCGTTTTTTTTTCTGTTTTGTGTATTCCATTTATCAAATGAAATGAGACTGTCTTGGGGCAGAATTAGAAAGAATAAATTATGATCACTTGGGAAATAGAAGGAAAATAAATTGAGACTGTGGCCTTTGTTATGGGCATTATCATACATATTTTATCCATATACTGTTTTAATAGGAGCATCACATGCCCTGCTTTTATAAGTCTATGATTACTGTTTCAACAGTCTACTTTGAGGAACATTCATTCATTCATTCACTTAACAAACATTTCTTAAACTCTTTCTATCTGCAATGTACTTTGCTAGGGCCTAGGGGAGAAGCAAATATAAGAAAGATGAATTCCTTACTTACAATCTGTTAGGAGTGATGACATATACTTGGATAATCACAATACAAATTAGCATATGTTAAGCATATGTCAAGCACTGTCAGATGAAGGAAAGATCATAACCTGTAGAATTATTAGCATGATTAGGGTTAATAACTAGCTGAGTGACTTTATTGATATGAGGAATGCCCAGGAGGGGAAACTCCCTCTACCAAGACAGGTCTGCACTATTTCTAAAATACATAGTATGAGAAACGTGCCTAGAGTACTGGAGAGCTTAAATGATATGCTCAGGGGCACAAACTCAGTATGTATCAGATGTGAGATTTGAACTCAGGTCTTCTTAACTTCAAGGCCAACTACTAACCGTTGCTGCCTTGCTGTGGGAGCAAATCTGAGAAAGATTATAACTGGAAAAAGAAGCAAAAAAACAAAAGCAGTCTTAAAAGAGTCTGCCCAGGACCTGGCATTTGGTACCCCATTTATTACTTCCTTTTCATGGAAAACCTAAAACTCAAAGCTCATTCAATCTTTATCTCCCCTGCATCCCATCAGTGGTGTCTAGTATGTACCCACTATCTCTACTTGGCTTGTATCTCCTCATTCCACTGACTTTTCTTGGAACACTGCTGCGTTGCCAGTTCAATTCATCTCTATCATCCAGCTCAAGGCTATCACTCACCTTTTGTTCAGCAGATCCCAATTGGGGTGTGAGTGTGTGTGTGTGTGTGTGTGTGTGTGATGATAACTATAAATAACATATGTCTTTTGGTTGAATGGAAGAGAGGTTTACAAAAGTCAGGGTTAGTCATAAGCAAAACTGAATAGTAGATGTGTGTTTTGGATGCGCCATCATTCTCCTTTTGATGCTCCCTCCATGATGTCTCTTTATTGCCTAACAGAGCCATTCATAACAATGACAGGGTGATGGGGGCTATCTCTAGGGTTCTTAAATTTAGAGGGTGCTGACAGAACCTATAGTCTTTTTAACACTTTAGAAACAGTGGAAAGCTATAAGATGAACATATCTTCTCTCTCTGCCCTTCACCAGTCACTCTTCCTCCTCACTGGCATTTGTACAATAGATGAGCCCCTGTCTGCTTTCCCCTTTTTCCCAATTACCATATTACTTGCCTTACTATTATCCTAAGGATCCTGCCTCTCCCTTCCCTTCCCCCATCCATCCTCCTTTCCTTTCTTTCTTTCTCCCCCTCCTGTCACCCCCTACACACATACTAATCTGAACTAATCCTGTTTCCTGTTTTTTGCCTTAGACATAAAAACTGCTAGTTATAGCTCTGCTGCCTGTGGCAGCCTACTGGGGTTTCTTTAGTTAAAACAAGTGACTACTGTCACTCTTTGAGTTGCATGCAGGTATGTGTGTGTGTTGGGTGGCAAAGGAGGGTTTGGGGGTATAAATGTAGAGAAGGACCTGGAGAGAAGGTATTTGGAAGCAGACAGCTTTTCAATTCGTAGCACATAGGTAGCTGGCATGCCCCCAGTAGGGCTAGTTTACAGTGTACAGTACAAAGTTAGATTTTACACATTTTACCAACTGTATTTCTGAGGAAATCTTCAAGAACCAGGTTCTACCAACTGTATGGGTATGTAACAGAAATGGTCCTCTTAGATAAGGGGAGAAATCACTATTTATTGTTGTTCAGTCATTCAGTTGTGTCCAACTCTTTGTGACCCCACGGACCATAGCACGCCAGGCACTTCAATTCTCCACTATCTCTCAAAGTCTGTTCAAGTTCATGCTCATTGTTTCCATGACTGTCTATCCATCTCATCCTCTGCCATCTCCTTTTCCTTTTGCTTTCAATCTTTTCCAACATCAGGAACTTTTCCAATGAGTCCCATCTTCACATTATGTGGCCAAAGTATTTAAGGTTCAGCTTCAGTATTTGACCTTCCAGTGAATAGCCTGAGTTAATTTCTTTAAGTATTGACTGATTTGATTTCCTTGCTATCCAAGGTACTCTCAAAAGTCTTCTCTAGCACCACAATTCAAAAGCATCGATTCTAGCAAGCTCAACTTTCCTTATAGTTAATATACTAGTTGTAAGTTCTACCTTCCTCTCTCCCATTTATATTAAAAGGTCTGACTAGTTGCTTTTTGTGAAATAAACAAATTGCTAAGGGGAAAGGAGGGCTCTTTTTTTTGGATAGGGGAGGAAGGAATGTTCCCTTTTTGCAGTGTAGAAGCTGTTTAAATGGTAATACTAAAGCACAGCAAATATTAAAAATTATTTTTAATTTAACAAACACACACAAAAATATCCTTATACAAAGTAGAACAGAAAAAAAACATGAAAACATGAATCTCTTTTATATTTACCTATCATTAAAAACAAACATATAATAAATTCTATTTTCTGTGTCACTTTCAAAGCCTTACTGTAACATAGAATTTTAAGAACTGGAATGGACCTTAGATATCATCTGATCCCAACCCCTCATTTTACAGATGAAGAAACTGAGACTCAGAGATCAGTGACTTGTCCAAAGTCATATAAAGTTAGTAGTAGAATTAGGTTGGTAGTAGGTTAGTTGTAGAATTAAAACGTGTTTTTGACCCCTGCTCACTCTTCTATTCTTTATACCACATTCCTCTCAAATCTTTTCCCTAATCTCCTCCCCACTGTCTACTTCCATTGTAGCGAAGAGAGAATTGGCTGTGGACCATCTAGGTTAAAGTCCCATCTTTGACACTTATTGTTGTGTAACCCTGAGCAAGTCACAGCCTCTCAGTATCCCAGACAATTCTCTAAAACTTTAAATGTCAGAATAGTTTTTGATCTGCATTGATATAGGAAGTTTCTTCACTGGTAGCTTCCTTCCAACAGATCCATGCCAAAAATATAAAGAAAAAAACAACAACCTACTAATTATTTTTACACATCCTTGAGATCCTCAGCTTTCCTTTCCAATCCTACAGCCTTATATTTAAATTTAAGTGATGGATCATGCCCCTCTTCCAACCTCCCAACAGTAATAGCAACAAGAAAGCCTTGGACTAAGATTTGGGAGACCAGGGTTCTAGTTTTGGCCCTCTAACCAGATACATAAGTTCAGTCAATTCACTCTAGGCCTTCTTTAGCTTTCTTATCTTTAAAATAAGGGGGTTGGACCAGGCCCAAAGTTCATAAGTTGAGGTTCTCCGTGAACTTAAAAAAAAATATTGATGACCCTGTTTCAATATAACCAGTTTCCTTAGTAACCCTAAGTGTTTAATTTTATGCATTTAAAGACATTCTTTTAGAAGGGGTTCGTACATTTCACCAAATTGTCACGGAAATCAGTACTTTTAAACTATGGTCACTTACCTGAATGTGGGGGCTGTGAAAAGTTTAGTAACAGCAAAAGGTTTCTGAACACGCAACGACCAAAAATTAATTCAAAATCAAACACATAATGAATCCAATGTGTTTCTGGCAGTACTTGCCCATGTTGCATCGCATGACTTCACTGCAGCCTTGATTCTGAACACACAGCATGCGCACTTTGTACCACGTGTGTCGCCAAGGAACCCTGAAACACCTCGGGCTCAGATTCGAGACTATTGTATGTTTGCATTGCAGTGTTTTTACTGTACATAAAAGTTTTCTGCTCTTACAGAAACATAATAGATTAATTACAAAAGATAAAAACTTTTAATATTTTCCTATTGTTATTCCTCAGCATGTAAGTATCGTATGTCTTTGGATTATATTGTGTTAGAATGGTTTGATTTTTAAAATTGCTGTTATCTCTTTCTTTTACAGAAACATAAGTGTTTAATTGTAGCTAGTAAATCCAAAAGTCCTTTAATAATATTTCTCCACCACCACTGTATATGTATATAAGTGAGAAGTCAAATTTTTTAAATTAAGCACAAACAAATGTAATTTCGTCAACTAAAGCTAGTATTTATTTGAGAAATTATTAGCAATATTTATATTTTAGAACAAAAATCTTTTTTGGTTATGAATGAGTGGCTAAATTTAGACAGAAGAGGTAAAAATACTGATGACAATGTGGCAGAATCTTTGCTACCAGGTTGTGTGGTACACTTAAACTGATGAGAAAATGAAAATATGTCAAATCATGTGGCTCTCAAGAGGGTGAAGTTTAAACAGATCTTTGAAACTGAAAGATGAAGTTATATTTTTGACTGAAGAGAAATACTATTTTGTTAATTTTTTTCATAATGACTTAACAGCTTTCAAAACTGTCAGATATTTGTCATTTGTCAGATATTTTCAAAAAAATCGATTTAAACATGTTTTAAGAAAAAATGTATATTAAAAGATAAAATTTATGTTAAAAAGATAAAATGTTAAAAGATATGTCAAAAGATAAAATTGAAAGTTTTACTAAAAAAGTTAACATATGGAAGAATAGAGTGGAAAATTGTTCTTTAGAAATGTTTACAGCCACACATAATTTTATAATTGAAAATACCCTTCCCAAAATTTAGTTGTAAGAGTTATAGATCATCTGAAGTGCTTGGAGACACAGTTTTAGAAATACTTCCTTTCAAATTTTGATTCTAAAAAACTAAGTTGTGGGGCAGAGCCAAGATGGTGGAGGGAAAGCATTGACTTGCTTGAACTCTCTCCCCAAACTCCTCCAAATACCTATAAAAAATGGCTCTAAACAAATTCTAAAGCAGCAGAACCCACAAAAAGACGGAGTAAAACAAATTTCCAGCCCAAGATAACCTGGATGGTTGATTGGAAAGGTATATCGCGCCAGGCAGGGAGAGGAGCTCAGTACGACGTGGGCATGCAGGCCACAGTGAACCTAGAGCAGGCCTCAGAGGACTGAATTGCGGGCAGCTGTGGCGGTTTCCAGTCTTCTCAACCCACGAAAGCCAAAGACAACTTGGAAGGTCAGTGGGAAAAGTCTGTGCCTGCGGTGAGAGAGGAGCTAGGTCTCAGTTACAAGTCATGAGCGTGGTCTGGGGCCGTGGCTGTTTCCTGAGCTCCTGGCCCACAGACTGAGGGGGAATTGAGTGGCTGATCAGAGGGGGATTGAAAAGATCTCTTTGACAGTGCTGAGGCAGGATTCTCTTGCTTTACCCGTGCTTGAATCTGGGTCACAGTTCTGAGGGGTGGTCCTAGGGCGAGGAGGAGCACTGGCGTGGTGGAGCTTGTTGTGGTGGTGGAGAGGAAACACCTCGCCCCTTTTCATACCACCTTGGAAGAACTGAAAATTTTCAGGTGCCTAGAAGTATCTCTGAAAACAGCTATACAAACCCCTGAAGCTTGGGACAGTATATTCTCCACATTGGAAGTAGACTCTTACCTTAACAAGGAGTTTAAAACTCAAGTAATTGGCAAGGATCATGAGTAAGCAGTGCAAAATGAGTCAGACTATATTATCTTACTTTGGTGACAAAGAAGATCAAAACATACAACCAGAAGAAGAGAAGAAAGTCAAAGCTCTTACATCCAAAGCCTCCAAGAAAAATATGAATCAGTCCCAGGTCTTGGAAGAGCTCAAAAGGGATTTTGAGAAGCAAGTAAGAGAAGTAGAGGAAAAACTGAGAGTGATGCAAGGAAATCATGAAAAACAAGTCAACAGCTTGCTAAAGGAGACCCAAAAAAATACTGAAGAAAATAACACCTTAAAAAATAGCCTAACCCAAATGGCAAAAGACGTCCAAAAAGCCAATGAGGAGAATACCCTAAAAAGCAAAATTGGACAAATGGAAAAGGAAGTCCAAAAGCTTACTGAAGAAAATACCTCCTTAAAAATTAGAATAGAGCAATTGGAAGCTAGTGACTTTATGAGAAATCAAGATACTGTAAAACAAATCCAAAAGAATGAAAAATTAGAAAACAATGTGAAATATCTCATTGGAAAAACAACTGACCTGGAAAATAGATCCAGGAGAGAGAATTTAAAAATTATTGGACTATCTGAAAGCCATGATCAAAAAAAGAGCCTAGACATCATCTTTCAAGAAATTATCAAGGAAAACTGCCCTGATATTTTAGAACCAGAGGGCAAAATAAAAATTGAAAGAATCCACCCATCACTGCCTGAAAGAGATCCCCAAAGAAAAATTCCTAGGAATATTATAGCCAAATTCCAGAGTTCCCAGGTCAAGGAGAAAATATTACAAGCAGCCAGAAAGAAACAGTTCAAGTATTGTGGAAACACAATCAGGATAACACAAGATTTAGTAGCTTCTACATTAAGGGACCTCAGGGCATGGAATATAATATTCCGGAGGGCAAAGGAGATAGGATTGCAACCAAGAATCACCTACCCAGCAAAACTGAGTATAATCCTGCAGGGGAAAAAATGGTTATTCAGTGAAATAGAGGACTTTCAAGCATTCTTGAAGAAAAGACCAGAGCTGAATAGAAAATTTGATTTTCAAATACAAGACTCAAGTGGAACATGAAGAGATAAACAGGAAAGAGAAAATCATAAGAGACTTATTAAGGTTGAACTGTTTACATCCCTGCATAGAAAAATGATATTTGTAACTCATGAGACCTTTGTCAGTATTAGGGTAGTTGGAGGAAAAAAATTATATGTATGTATATATAGATAGATAGATAGATATAGATAGATAGATAGATAGATAGATAGATAGATAGATAGATAGATA